>NC_092095.1:85204908-85359029 GCF_045679555.1 Salvelinus alpinus | reverse complement strand
AATATATAGAATATAGTATATATAGTTAGTATAGTTATTATATAGAGTTAGTATATAGTTTATAGTATATATAGTTAGTATAGTTATTATATAGAGTTAGTATATAGTTTATAGTATATATAGTTAGTATAGTTATTATATAGAGTTAGTTAGTATAGTTATTATATAGAGTTAGTATAGTTATTATATAGAGTTAGTATATAGTTTATAGTATATATAGTTAGTATAGTTATTATATAGAGTTAATATATAATATATAGTATTTATAGTTAGTATAGTTATTATATAGAGTTAGTATATAGTTTATAGTATATATAGTTAGTATAGTTATTATATAGAGTTAATATATAATATATAGTATTTATAGTTAGTATAGTTATTATATAGAGTTAGTATATAGTTTATAGAGTTAATATATAGAATATAGTATATATAGTTAGTATAGTTATTATATAGAGTTAGTATATAGTTTATAGTATATATAGTTAGTATAGTTATTATATAGAGTTAGTATATAGTTTATAGTATATATAGTTAGTATAGTTATTATATAGAGTTAGTATATAGTTTATAGTATATATAGTTAGTATAGTTATTATATAGAGTTAGTATATAGTTTATAGTATATATAGTTAGTATAGTTATTATATAGAGTTAGTATATAGTTTATAGTATATATAGTTAGTATAGTTATTATATAGAGTTAGTATATAGTTTATAGTATATATAGTTAGTATAGTTATTATATAGAGTTAGTATATAGTTTATAATATATATAGTTAGTATAGTTATTATATAGAGTTAGTATATAGTTTATAGTATATATAGTTAGTATAGTTATTATATAGAGTTAGTTAGTATAGTTATTATATAGAGTTAGTATAGTTATTATATAGAGTTAGTATATAGTTTATAGTATATATAGTTAGTATAGTTATTATATAGAGTTAGTATATAGTTTATAGTATATATAGTTAGTATAGTTATTATATAGAGTTAGTATATAGTTTATAGTATATATAGTTAGTATAGTTATTATATAGAGTTAGTATATAGTTTATAGTTAATATATAGAATATAGTATATAGAGTTAGTATAGTTATGATATAGAGTTAGTATATAGTTTATAGTAGAGTTAGTTAGTATAGTTATTATATAGAGTTAGTATATAGTTTATAGAGTTAATATATAATATATAGTATTTATAGTTAGTATAGTTATTATATAGAGTTAGTATATAGTTTAAAGAGTTAATATATAGAATATAGTATATATAGTTAGTATAGTTATTATATAGAGTTAGTATATAGTTTATAGAGTTAATATATAATATATAGTATTTATAGTTAGTATAGTTATTATATAGAGTTAGTATATAGTTTATAGTAGAGTTAGTTAGTATAGTTATTATATAGAGTTAGTATATAGTTTATAGTTAATATATAGAATATAGTATATAAAGTTAGTATAGTTATTATATAGAGTTAGTATATAGTTTATAGTAGAGTTAGGTAGTATAGTTATTATATAGAGTTAGTATATAGTTTATAGTTAATATATAGAATATAGTATATAAAGTTAGTATAGTTATTATATAGAGTTAGTATATAGTTTAAAGAGTTAATATATAGAATATAGTATATATAGTTAGTATAGTTATTATATAGAGTTAGTATATAGTTTATAGAGTTAATATATAATATATAGTATTTATAGTTAGTATAGTTATTATATAGAGTTAGTATATAGTTTATAGTAGAGTTAGTTAGTATAGTTATTATATAGAGTTAGTATATAGTTTATAGTTAATATATAGAATATAGTATATAAAGTTAGTATAGTTATTATATAGAGTTAGTATATAGTTTATAGTAGAGTTAGTTAGTATAGTTATTATATAGAGTTAGTATATAGTTTATAGTTAATATATAGAATATAGTATATAAAGTTAGTATAGTTATTATATAGAGTTAGTATATAGTTTATAGAGTTAATATATAGAATATAGTATATATAGTTAGTATATAGTTTATAGAGTTAATATATAGAATATAGTATATAAAGTTAGTATAGTTATTATATAGAGTTAGTATATAGTTTATAGTATATATAGTTAGTATATAGTTTATAGAGTTAATATATAGAATATAGTATATATAGTTAGTATAGTTATTATATAGAGTTAGTATATCGTTTATAGTATATATAGTTAGTATATAGTTTATAGTTAATATATAGTATATAGTATATATAGTTAGTATAGTTATTATATAGAGTTAGTATATAGTTTATAGTAGAGTTAGTTAGTATAGTTATTATATAGAGTTAGTATATAGTTTATAGTAGAGTTAGTTAGTATAGTTATTATATAGAGTTAGTATATAGTTTATAGTTAATATATAGAATATAGTATATATAGTTAGTATAGTTATTATATAGAGTTAGTATATAGTTTATAGTATATATAGGTAGTATAGTTATTATATAGAGTTAGTATATAGTTTATAGAGTTAATATATAGAATATAGTATATATAGTTAGTATAGTTATTATATAGAGTTAGTATATAGTTTATAGTTAATATATAGAATATAGTATATATAGTTAGTATATAGTTTATAGTATATATAGGTAGTATAGTTATTATATAGAGTTAGTTAGTATAGTTATTATATAGAGTTAGTATATCGTTTATAGTATATATAGGTAGTATAGTTATTATATAGAGTTAGTATATCGTTTATAGAGTTAATATATAGAATATAGTAGAGTTAGTTAGTATAGTTATTATATAGAGTTAGTATATAGTTTATAGAGTTAGTATATAGTTTATAGTATATATAGTTAGTATATAGTTTATAGTATATATAGTTAGTATATAGTTTATAGAGTTAGTATATAGTTTATAGTATATAGAGTTAGTATATAGTTTATAGTATATATAGTTAGTATATAGTTTATAGAGTTAGTATAGTTATTATATATAGTTAGTATATAGGTTATAGTATATATAGTTAGTATATAGTTTATAGAGTTAATATATAGAATATAGTATATATAGTTAGTATAGTTATTATATAGAGTTAGTATATAGTTTATAGTAGAGTTAGTATATAGAATATAGTATATATATATTTAGTATAGTTATTATATAGAGTTAGTATATAGTTTATAGAGTTAGTATATAGTTTAAAGTATATATAGTTAGTATAGTTATGATATAGAATTAGTATATAGTTTATAGTATATATAGTTAGTATAGTTATGATATAGAGTTAGTATATCGTTTATAGAGTTAGTATAGTTCGTTTAAGTTGTTAGCATATAACGGTAGGGGACGTGGCTCACCTTATTATATAGAGTTAGTATAGTTAGTTTAAGTTGTTAGCGTATAACGGTAGGGGACGTGGCTCACCTTATTATATAGAGTTAGTATAGTTAGTTTAAGTTGTTAGCGTATAACGGTAGGGGACGTGGCTCACCTGCATCTGATCTGGCTGCACAATGAGAATTCCCTGCGGAGGAGAAACAGCAGTTAGTTCCACGTGTCCTTGGGTATCTTTCATTCAGGTTAACACGTCTTTAATATTCAATTCAAATATCATTTGATCAATAGTATTATATCGTTGTTGTTTCTGAGGGTTGAATTCCACGTACAAAGTTTCCGTCCATGGTGGTGGCCTGGAGGGTCCATCTGGAGCCCTGGGGAAGGGACACAGGAGTTTAGGGAGGATCTCAAACGCCTTAGAATACTGCCTCAGTCTACTGCCAAGGTGTAGTCTGTGGTTCTACGGCACAGCTCAGTCTACTGCCAAGGTGTAGTCTGTGGTTCTACGGCACAGCTCAGTCTACTGCCAAGGTGTAGTCTGTGGTTCTACGGCACAGCTCAGTCTACTGCCAAGGTCTAGTCTGTGGTTCTACGGCACAGCTCAGTCTACTGCCAAGGTGTAGTCTGTGGTTCTACGGCACAGCTCAGTCTACTGCCAAGGTGTAGTCTGTGGTTCTACGGCACAGCTCAGTCTACTGCCAAGGTCTAGTCTGTGGTTCTACGGCACAGCTCAGTCTACTGCCAAGGTCTAGTCTGTGATTCTACGGCACAGCTCAGTCTACTGCCAAGGTCTAGTCTGTGGTTCTACGGCACAGCTCAGTCTACTGCCAAGGTCTAGTCTGTGGTTCTACGGCACAGCTCAGTCTACTGCCAAGGTCTAGTCTGTGGTTCTACGGCACAGCTCAGTCTACTGCCAAGGTCTAGTCTGTGGTTCTACGGCAGAGCTCAGTCTACTGCCAAGGTCTAGTCTGTGGTTCTACGGCACAGCTCAGTCTACTGCCAAGGTGTAGTCTGTGGTTCTACGGCACAGCTCAGTCTACTGCCAAGGTCTAGTCTGTGGTTCTACGGCACAGCTCAGTCTACTGCCAAGGTCTAGTCTGTGGTTCTACGGCACAGCTCAGTCTACTGCCAAGGTGTAGTCTGTGGTTCTACGGCACAGCTCAGTCTACTGCCAAGGTGTAGTCTGTGGTTCTACGGCACAGCTCAGTCTACTGCCAAGGTGTAGTCTGTGGTTCTACGGCACAGCTCAGTCTACTGCCAAGGTGTAGTCTGTGGTTCTACGGCACAGCTCAGTCTACTGCCAAGGTCTAGTCTGTGGTTCTACGGCACAGCTCAGTCTACTGCCAAGGTGTAGTCTGTGATTCTATGACACAGCTCAGTCTACTGCCAAGGTGTAGTCTGTGGTTCTACGGGCACAGCTCAGTCTACTGCCAAGGTCTAGTCTGTGATTCTACGGCACAGCTCAGTCTACTGCCAAGGTGTAGTCTGTGGTTCTATGGCACAGCTCAGTCTACTGCCAAGGTGTAGTCTGTGGTTCTACGGCACAGCTCAGTCTACTGCCAAGGTGTAGTCTGTGGTTCTACGGCACAGCTCAGTCTACTGCCAAGGTGTAGTCTGTGGTTCTACGGCACAGCTCAGTCTACTGCCAAGGTGTAGTCTGTGATTCTATGGCACAGCTCTTGAGCACAAAGTATTTACAAAGTATCCTTAATATCTAGCAAGGCTGTTTGGGTTAGGGTGACTAGTCTTAGGGGTTAGGGTGAGTAATGTTAGGGGTTAGGGTGAGTAGTCTTAGGGGTTAGGGTGAGTAGTCTTAGGGGTTATGGGTTAGGGTGAGTAGTCTTAGGGGTTCCCAACATTTTTCGGCCCACGACCCCATTTTGACCCCCCTCCGCCCCACCCCAAAATAATTGGGACCCTACCCCTTAGCTATTTGATTTTAACGACATATTGAATTTGGCCTTTACTACTATAGCCCATAGAACCCCACTGAGCAGCTCATTCATAAAGGGCAACAGAAAACGGTCAACAAATATATCATAAGGAATCAGGTGTTGAAGTGTCTGTCCTGTATCTAGGAGATATAACAAAGCTCAGGCAATATATATATATACATATATTATATATTTTTACACATATTTAACCCCATTCTTTGGGTAGGTTCAAAACTCCCTTCATAATTCCATTCATTTTTCAAACCAGTACCGGTTACCTTCAGATGAAGTGTCTCATGTTCTGACAGCGCTCTAGCTCTGCCACCTTTCACTGCGGAACATCGGCGGAGGATTGGATTGAGACGCAGTCAATGCAAAAAAATATCTATCTTAAACTGATATCTGTACCTTAAACTGATCTGTCTAGGTGAAACTGACCTCTCTAGCTGAAACAGATCTCTCTAGCTGAAACTGATCTGTCTAGCTGAAACTGATCTGTCTAGCTGAAACTGATCTCTCTAGCTGAAACAGATCTGTCTAGCTGAAACTGATCTGTCTAGCTGAAACTGATCTGTCTAGCTGAAACTGATCTCTCTAGCTGAAACTGATCTGTCGAGCTGAAACTGATCTGTCTAGGTGAAACTGATCTGTCTAGGTGAAACTGATCTCTCTAGCTGAAACAGATCTGTCTAGCTGAAACTGATCTGTCTAGCTGAAACAGATCTGTCTAGCTGAAACTGATCTGTCTAGCTGAAACTGATCTCTCTAGCTGAAACTGATCTGTCTACCTGAAACCGATCTGTCTAGCTGAAACTGATCTGTCTACCTGAAACTGATCTGTCTAGGTGAAACTGATCTGTCTAGCTCAAACTGATCTGTCTAGCTGAAACTAATCTGTTTACCTGAAACCGATCTGTCTAGCTGAAACTGATCTGTCTACCTGAAACTGATCTGTCTAGCTGAAACTGATCTGTCTAGCTGAAACTAATCTGTTTACCTGAAACCGATCTGTCTAGCTGAAACTGATCTGTCTACCTGAAACTGATCTGTCTACCTGAAACTGATCTGTCTAGCTGAAACTGATCTGTCTAGCTGAAACTAATCTCTCTAGCTGAAACTGATCTCTCTAGCTGAAACTGATCTCTCTAGCTGAAACTGATCTGTCTAGCTGAAACTGATCTCTCTAGCTGAAACAGATCTGTCTAGCTGAAACTGATCTGTCTAGCTGAAACTGATCTGTCTAGCTGAAACTGATCTCTCTAGCTGAAACTGATCTGTCGAGCTGAAACTAATCTCTCTAGCTGAAACTGATCTGTCTAGGTGAAACTGATCTGTCTAGCTGAAACTGATATCTCTAGCTGAAACTGATCTCTCTAGCTGAAACAGATCTGTCTAGCTGAAACTGATCTGTCTAGCTGAAACTGATCTCTCTAGCTGAAACTGATCTGTCTACCTGAAACCGATCTGTCTAGCTGAAACTGATCTGTCTACCTGAAACTGATCTGTCTAGGTGAAACTGATCTGTCTAGCTCAAACTGATCTGTCTAGCTGAAACTAATCTGTTTACCTGAAACCGATCTGTCTAGCTGAAACTGATCTGTCTACCTGAAACTGATCTGTCTAGCTGAAACTGATCTGTCTAGCTGAAACTGATCTCTCTACCTGAAACAGATCTCTCTAGCTGAAACCGATCTGTCTAGCTGAAACTGATCTGTCTACCTGAAACCGATCTGTCTAGCTGAAACTGATCTGTCTACCTGAAACTGATCTGTCTACCTGAAACTGATCTGTCTAGCTGAAACTGATCTGTCTAGCTGAAACTAATCTGTTTACCTGAAACCGATCTGTCTAGCTGAAACTGATCTGTCTACCTGAAACTGATCTGTCTACCTGAAACTGATCTGTCTAGCTGAAACTGATCTGTCTAGCTGAAACTAATCTCTCTAGCTGAAACTGATCTCTCTAGCTGAAACTGATCTCTCTAGCTGAAACTGATCTGTCTAGCTGAAACTGATCTGTCTAGCTGAAACTGATCTGTCTAGCTGAAACAGATCTGTCTACCTGAAACTGATCTGTCTAGGTGAAACTGATATGTCTAGCTGAAACTAATCTCTCTAGCTGAAACTGATCTGTCTAGGTGAAACAGATCTCTCTACCTGAAACTGATCTCTCTACCTGAAACTAATCTCTCTAGCTGAAACTAATCTCTCTAGCTGAAACTGATCTCTCTAGCTGAAACTAATCTGTCTAGGTGAAACTGATCTGTCTAGCTGAAACTGATCTGTCTAGCTGAAACTGATCTGTCTAGGTGAAACTGATATGTCTACCTGAAACTGATCTCTCTAGCTGAAATGGATCTGTCTAGCTGAAACTAATCTCTCTAGCTGAAACTGATCTGTCTATCTGAAACTGATCTGTCTAGCTGAAACTGATCTGTCTAGCTCAAACTAATCTCTCTAGCTGAAACTGATCTGTCTAGGTGAAACGGATCTGTCTAGCTGAAACTGATCTGTCTAGCTGAAACTGATATTTCTACCTGAAACTGATATGTCTAGGTGAAACTGATCTGTCTACCTGAAACTGATCTGTCTAGGTGAAACTAATCTATCTAGCTGAAACTGATCTGTCTAGCTGAAACTGATCTGTCTAGCTGAAACTAATCTCTACAGCTGAAACTGATCTGTCTACCTGAAACAGATCTCTCTAGCTGAAACTAATCTCTCTAGCTGAAACTAATCTGTCTAGCTGAAACAGATCTGTCTAGCTGAAACAGATCTCTCTAGCTTAAACTGATCTCTCTAGCTGAAACAGATGTATCTATCTGAAACAGATTTATCTATCTGAAACAGATTTATCTATCTGAAACAGCTCTATCTAGCTGAAACAGATATCTCTAGCTGAAACAGATATCTCTAGCTGAAACAGATATCTCTAGCTGAAACAGATGTATCTATCTGAAACAGATATATGTATCTGAAACAGATTTATCTATCTGAAACAGCTCTATCTAGCTGAAACAGATATCTCTAGCTGAAACAGATATCTCTAGCTGAAACAGATATTTCTAGCTGAAACAGATATCTCTAGCTGAAACAGATATTTCTAGCTGAAACAGATATTTCTAGCTTAAACTGATGTATCTATCTGAAACAGCTCTATCTAGCTGAAACAGATATCTCTAGCTGAAACAGATATCTCTAGATTAAACTGATCTGTCTAGCTGAAACAGATATCTCTAGCTGAAACAGATCTGTCTAGCTGAAACAGATATCTCTAGCTTAAACTGATCTGTCTAGCTGAAACAGATATCTCTAGATTAAACTGATCTGTCTAGCTGAAACAGATATCTCTAGCTGAAACAGATCTGTCTAGCTGAAACAGATATCTCTAGCTTAAACTGATCTGTCTAGCTGAAACAGATATCTCTAGCTGAAACAGATATCTCTAGATTAAACTGACACATTTTGATGAGGATTTTTTTGATTGTGTTACTTAGATGGATGGGTTTAGGGTTCTTACCTGTTGGTCAAACAGAGTCCAGAACATGGGAAGGGGGATGTAGAGAAACAGAACCTTCAGCACCATCTTCACCTGGGCCACCAGCAGTTTCTGGAGGAGAGGAGGAGGAGAGAGGAGGACGGGGAGGAGGAGGAGAGAGGAGAGGAGGAGGAGGAGAGGAGGAGAAGAGGAGAAGAGAGGAGAGGAGGCAGAGAGAGGAGGGGAGGAGGAGAGAGGAGGACGGGGAGGAGGAGGAGAGAGGAGAGGAGGAGGAGGAGGAGAGAAGGAGGAGGAGAGAGGAGGAGGAGGCGGAGAGAGGAGGGGAGGAGGAGAGAGGAGGACGGGGAGGAGGAGGACAGAGGAGAGGAGGAGGAGGGGAGGAGGAGAGAGGAGGACGGGGAGGAGAGAGGAGGTGATAGGAGGATGGGGAGGAGGAGGAGAGGAGGAGAAGAGAGGAGGACGGGGAGGAGGAGGTGATAGGAGGATGGGGAGGAGGAGGAGAGAGGAGAGGAGGAGGAGAGAGGAGAGGAGAATGAGGAGAGAGGAGGACGGGGAGGAGGAGGAGAGAGGCGGAGGAGGAGAGAAGAAGAGGAAGAAGAGGAGAGGAAGGATTTATTAATGAGTTCTCTGTGTTGTAAACATCGTCCAGTTGACTTTCATTTTCAACAGTTACAGTGGGGAGAACAAGTATTTGATACACTGACGATTTTGCAGGTTTTCCTACTTACAAAGCATGTAGAGGTCTGTAATTTTTATCATAGGTACACTTCAACTGTGAGAGACGGAATCTAAAACAAAAATCCAGAAAATCACATTGTATGATTTTTAAGTAATTCATTTGCATTTTATTGCATGACATAAGTATTTGATCACCTACCAACCAGTAAGAATTCCGGCTCTCACAGACCTGTTAGTTTTTCTTTAAGAAGCCCTCCTGTTCTCCACTCATTACCTGTATTAACTGCACCTGTTTGAACTCGTTACCTGTATAAAAGACACCTGTCCACACACTCAATCAAACAGACTCCAACCTCTCCACAATGGCCAAGACCAGAGAGCTGTGTAAGGACATCAGGGATAAAATTGTAGACCTGCACAAGGCTGTATGGGCTACAGGACAATAGGCAAGCAGCTTGGTGAGAAGGCAACAACTGTTGGCGCAATTATTAGAAAATAGAAGAAAATAGAAGAAGTTCAAGATGATGGTCAATCACCCTCGGTCTGGGGCTCCATGCAAGATCTCACCTCGTGGGGCATCAATGATCATGAGGAAGGTGAGGGATCAGCCCAGAACTACACGGCAGGACCTGGTCAATGACCTGAAGAGAGCTGGGACCACAGTCTCAAAGAAAACCATTAGTAACACACTACGCCGTCATGGATTAAAATCCTGCAGCGCACACAAGGTCCCCCTGCTCAAGCAGGCGCATGTCCAGGCCCGTCTGAAGTTTGCCAATGACCATCTGGATGATCCAGAAGAGGAATGGGAGAAGGTCATGTGGTCTGATGATTCAAAAATAGAGCTTTTTGGTCTAAACTCCACTCGCCGTGTTTGGAGGAAGAAGAAGGATGAGTACAACCCCAAGAACACCATCCCAACCGTGAAGCATGGAGGTGGAAACATCATTCTTTGGGGATGCTTTTCTGCAAAGGGGACAGGACGACTGCACCGTATTGAGGGGAGGATGGATGGGGCCATGTATTGCGAGATCTTAGCCAACAACCTCCTTCCCTCAGTAAGAGCATTGATGATGGGTCGTGGCTGGGTCTTCCAGCATGACAACGACCCGAAACACACAGCCAGGGCAACTAAGGAGTGGCTCCGTAAGAAGTATCTCAAGGTCCTGGAGTGGCCTAGCCAGTCTCCAGACCTGAACCCAATAGAAAATCTTTGGAGGGAGCTGAAAGTCCGTATTGCCCAGCGACAGCCCCGAAACCTGAAGGATCTGGAGAAGGTCTGTATGGAGGAGTGGGCCAAAATCCCTGCTGCAGTGTGTCCAAACCTGGTCAAGAACTACAGGAAACGTATGATCTCTGTAATTGCAAACAAAGGATTCTGTACCAAATATTAAGTTATGCTTTTCTGATGTATCAAATACTTATGTCATGCAATAAAATGCGAATTAATTACTTACAAATCATACAATGTGATTTTCTGGATTTTTGTTTTAGATTCTGTCTCTCACAGTTGAAGTGTACCTATGATAAAAATTACAGACCTCTACATGCTTCGTAAGTAGGAAAATCGGCAAAATCGGCAGTGTATCAAATACTTGTTCTCCCCACTGTATATGAACTGCTAATCTGGTTGGTTTCCCCATAGAACAATGAACATGGACCTACATCATATTTCTCATCGGCCCAGTCCATCCAGTGTTCTCTCTTAGGGAACGTCTTGCTGCGATGCCTGAAGCGGTTCTTTATGGCAAACTAGAAAGGAGAGAAAGGACACAAACACTTAATAGTTGTTGAATATCACATTCACATCCTGTAGAGTTTCACAATGAAAGATATGACACTGTGAGTCTTCTACTGTCTGTATGGTACTAGAGTGTCTTATCCCCTTACTGTCTGTATGTTATTAGACTGTCTCATCCCTTACTGTCTGTATGTTACTAGACTGTCTCATCCCTTACTGTCTGTATGTTATTAGACTGTCTCATCCCTTACTGTCTGTATGTTATTAGACTGTCTTACCCCTTACTGTCTGTATGTTATTAGACTGTCTCATCCCCTTACTGTCTGTATGTTATTAGACTGTCTTACCTCCATACTGTCTGTATGTTATTAGACTGTCTTACCTCCATACTGTCTGTATGTTATTAGACTGTCTTACCCCTTACTGTCTGTATGTTATTAGACTGTCTCATCCCTTACTGTCTGTATGTTATTAGACTGTCTCATCCCTTACTGTCTGTATGTTATTAGACTGTCTCATCCCTTACTGTCTGTATGTTATTAGACTGTCTCATCCCTTACTGTCTGTATGTTATTAGACTGTCTTACCTCCATACTGTCTGTATGTTATTAGACTGTCTTACCTCCATACTCTCTGTATGTTATTAGACTGTCTTACCCCTTACTGTCTGTATGTTATTAGACTGTCTCATCCCCTTACTGTCTGTATGTTATTAGACTGTCTTACCTCCATACTGTCTGTATGTTATTAGACTGTCTCATCCCTTACTGTCTGTATGTTATTAGACTGTCTTATCCCCTTACTGTCTGTATGTTATTAGACTGTCTCATCCCTTACTGTCTGTATGTTACTAGACTGTCTTACCCCTTACTGTCTGTATGTTATTAGACTGTCTCATCCCCTTACTGTCTGTATGTTATTAGACTGTCTCATCCCTTACTGTCTGTATGTTACTAGACTGTCTTACCCCTTACTGTCTGTATGTTATTAGACTGTCTCATCCCTTAATGTCTGTATGTTATTAGACTGTCTCATCCCTTACTGTCTGTATGTTATTAGACTGTCTCATCCCTTACTGTCTGTATGTTATTAGACTGTCTTACCTCCATACTGTCTGTATGTTATTAGACTGTCTTACCTCCATACTCTCTGTATGTTATTAGACTGTCTTACCCCTTACTGTCTGTATGTTATTAGACTGTCTCATCCCCTTACTGTCTGTATGTTATTAGACTGTCTTACCTCCATACTGTCTGTATGTTATTAGACTGTCTCATCCCTTACTGTCTGTATGTTATTAGACTGTCTTATCCCCTTACTGTTTGTATGTTATTAGACTGTCTCATCCCTTACTGTCTGTATGTTACTAGACTGTCTTACCCCTTACTGTCTGTATGTTATTAGACTGTCTCATCCCCTTACTGTCTGTATGTTATTAGACTGTCTCATCCCTTACTGTCTGTATGTTACTAGACTGTCTTACCCCTTACTGTCTGTATGTTATTAGACTGTCTCATCCCTTACTGTCTGTATGTTATTAGACTGTCTCATCCCTTACTGTCTGTATTTTATTAGACTGTCTTACCTCCTTACTGTCTGTATGTTACTAGACTGTCTTGTCCCTTACTGTCTGTATGTTACTAGACTGTCTTACCCCTTACTGTCTGTATGTTATTAGACTGTCTTACCCCTTACTGTCTGTATGTTATTAGACTGTCTTACCCCCTGACTGTCTGTATGTTACTAGACTGTCTAATCCCTTACTGTCTGTATGTTATTAGACTGTCTTACCCCGATACACTTGCAGACCTCCAGCATAATGTTGCCTTTAGGAGCCGTCTTGTTGTACATGCCACTGCCCATAATGAACACGACTGTGGAAACACAGAAAGACATCCACCTCTGTTAACTAGACAGAGAGTCATATGTGAGATCCTATGGACAGACAGAGTTCAGATCAATACCGATGATTGACAGGGGCAAGGGGACGGGGTTATAATAGGAGGGTGACAGTACTCACTGAGAGCCACCACCATGAGTGCTGCTGGGACGCCGAAGGCCAGAGGATAACACTTCTGTTGGGTGTGGATACCACACTCCTGGCCTGGAGGAGGGAACACACATCTGGCTTAATGTGCTACTGGATGGAGACACTGGCCCGACTGCACAGGCATAACGATAGGCAAGTAAAGTCTGACCAGGCATAACGATAGGCAAGTAAAGGCTGACCAGGTATTGTGGTAGTAATGTAAAGTCTGACCAGGTATTGTGTTAGTAATGTAAAGTCTGACCAGGTATTGTGTTAGTTTAGGGTTAGTAATGTAAAGTCTGACCAGGTATTGTGTTAGTAATGTAAAGTCTGAACAGGTATTGTGTTAGTAATGTAAAGTCTGACCAGGTATTGTGTTAGTAATGTAAAGTCTGACCAGGTATTGTGGTAGTAATGTAAAGTCTGACCAGGTATTGTGGTAGTAATGTAAAGTCTGACCAGGTATTGTGTTAGTTTAGGGTTAGTAATGTAAAGTCTGACCAGGTATTGTGTTAGTTTAGGGTTAGTAATGTAAAGTCTGACCACGTATTGTGTTAGTAATGTAAAGTCTGAACAGGTATTGTGTTAGTAATGTAAAGTCTGAACAGGTATTGTGTTAGTAATGTAAAGTCTGACCAGGTATTGTGTTAGTAATGTAAAGTCTGACCAGGTATTGTGGTAGTAATGTAAAGTCTGACCAGGTATTGTGGTAGTAATGTAAAGTCTGACCAGGTATTGTGTTAGTTTAGGGTTAGTAATGTAAAGTCTGACCAGGTATTGTGTTAGTTTAGGGTTAGTAATGTAAAGTCTGACCAGGTATTGTGTTAGTAATGTAAAGTCTGAAAAGGTATTGTGTTAGTAATGTAAAGTCTGACCAGGTATTGTGGTAGTAATGTAAAGTCTGAACAGGTATTGTGTTAGTAATGTAAAGTCTGACCAGGTATTGTGTTAGTAATGTAAAGTCTGACCAGGTATTGTGTTAGTAATGTAAAGTCTGACCAGGTAGTGTGTTAGTTTAGGGTTAGTAATGTAAAGCCTGACCAGGTATTGTGTTAGTAATGTAAAGTCTGACCAGGTATTGTGTTAGTAATGTAAAGTCTGACCAGGTATTGTGTTAGTAATGTAAAGTCTGAACAGGTATTGTGGTAGTAATGTAAAGTCTGACCAGGTATTGTGGTAGTAATGTAAAGTCTGACCAGGTATTGTGTTAGTAATGTAAAGTCTGAACATGTATTGTGTTAGTAATGTAAAGTCTGACCAGGTATTGTGGTAGTAATGTAAAGTCTGACCAGGTATTGTGTTAGTAATGTAAAGTCTGAACATGTATTGTGTTAGTAATGTAAAGTCTGAACATGTATTGTGTTAGTAATGTAAAGTCTGAACAGGTATTGTGTTAGTAATGTAAAGTCTGACCAGGTATTGTGTTAGTAATGTAAAGTCTGAACATGTATTGTGTTAGTAATGTAAAGTCTGACCAGGTGTTGTGTTAGTAATGTAAAGTCTGACCAGGTATTGTGTTAGTAATGTAAAGTCTGAACAGGTGTTGTGGTAGTAATGTAAAGTCTGACCAGGTATTGTGTTAGTAATGTAAAGTCTGACCAGGTATTGTGTTAGTAATGTAAAGTCTGAACATGTATTGTGTTAGTAATGTAAAGTCTGAACAGGTATTGTGGTAGTAATGTAAAGTCTGACCAGGTATTGTGTTAGTAATGTAAAGTCTGACCAGGTATTGTGTTAGTAATGTAAAGTCTGAACAGGTATTGTGGTAGTAATGTAAAGTCTGACCAGGTATTGTGTTAGTTTAGGGTTAGTAATGTAAAGTCTGACCAGGTATTGTGGTAGTAATGTAAAGTCTGACCAGGTATTGTGTTAGTAATGTAAAGTCTGAACAGGTATTGTGTTAGTAATGTAAAGTCTGACCAGGTGTTGTGGTAGTAATGTAAAGTCTGAAAAGGTATTGTGTTAGTAATGTAAAGTCTGACCAGGTATTGTGTTAGTAATGTAAAGTCTGACCAGGTATTGTGTTAGTAATGTAAAGTCTGACCAGGTATTGTGTTAGTAATGTAAAGTCTGACCAGGTATTGTGTTAGTTTAGGGTTAGTAATGTAAAGTCTGACCAGGTATTGTGTTAGTAATGTAAAGTCTGACCAGGTATTGTGTTAGTAATGTAAAGTCTGAACAGGTATTGTGTTAGTAATGTAAAGTCTGAACAGGTATTGTGGTAGTAATGTAAAGTCTGACCAGGTATTGTGTTAGTAATGTAAAGTCTGACCAGGTATTGTGGTAGTAATGTAAAGTCTGACCAGGTATTGTGGTAGTAATGTAAAGTCTGACCAGGTATTGTGGTAGTAATGTAAAGTCTGACCAGGTATTGTGTTAGTTTAGGGTTAGTAATGTAAAGTCTGACCAGGTATTGTGGTAGTAATGTAAAGTCTGAACAGGTATTGTGTTAGTAATGTAAAGTCTGACCAGGTATTGTGTTAGTAATGTAAAGTCTGACCAGGTATTGTGTTAGTAATGTAAAGTCTGACCAGGTATTGTGTTAGTAATGTAAAGTCTGAACAGGTATTGTGTTAGTAATGTAAAGTCTGACCAGGTATTGTGTTAGTAATGTAAAGTCTGACCAGGTATTGTGGTAGTAATGTAAAGTCTGAACAGGTATTGTGTTAGTAATGTAAAGTCTGACCAGGTATTGTGGTAGTAATGTAAAGTCTGACCAGGTATTGTGTTAGTAATGTAAAGTCTGACCAGGTGTTGTGTTAGTTTAGGGTTAGTAATGTAAAGTCTGACCAGGTATTGTGTTAGTAATGTAAAGTCTGACCAGGTATTGTGTTAGTAATGTAAAGTCTGACCAGGTATTGTGTTAGTTTAGGGTTAGTAATGTAAAGTCTGACCAGGTATTGTGTTAGTAATGTAAAGTCTGAACAGGTATTGTGGTAGTAATGTAAAGTCTGACCAGGTATTGTGTTAGTAATGTAAAGTGTGACCAGGTATTGTGTTAGTTTAGGGTTAGTAATGTAAAGTCTGACCAGGTATTGTGTTAGTAATGTAAAGTCTGAACATGTATTGTGTTAGTAATGTAAAGTCTGAACAGGTATTGTGGTAGTAATGTAAAGTCTGACCAGGTATTGTGTTAGTAATGTAAAGTCTGACCAGGTATTGTGTTAGTAATGTAAAGTCTGAACAGGTATTGTGGTAGTAATGTAAAGTCTGACCAGGTATTGTGTTAGTTTAGGGTTAGTAATGTAAAGTCTGACCAGGTATTGTGGTAGTAATGTAAAGTCTGACCAGGTATTGTGTTAGTAATGTAAAGTCTGAACAGGTATTGTGTTAGTAATGTAAAGTCTGACCAGGTGTTGTGGTAGTAATGTAAAGTCTGAAAAGGTATTGTGTTAGTAATGTAAAGTCTGACCAGGTATTGTGTTAGTAATGTAAAGTCTGACCAGGTATTGTGTTAGTAATGTAAAGTCTGACCAGGTATTGTGTTAGTAATGTAAAGTCTGACCAGGTATTGTGTTAGTTTAGGGTTAGTAATGTAAAGTCTGACCAGGTATTGTGTTAGTAATGTAAAGTCTGACCAGGTATTGTGTTAGTAATGTAAAGTCTGAACAGGTATTGTGTTAGTAATGTAAAGTCTGAACAGGTATTGTGGTAGTAATGTAAAGTCTGACCAGGTATTGTGTTAGTAATGTAAAGTCTGACCAGGTATTGTGGTAGTAATGTAAAGTCTGACCAGGTATTGTGGTAGTAATGTAAAGTCTGACCAGGTATTGTGGTAGTAATGTAAAGTCTGACCAGGTATTGTGTTAGTTTAGGGTTAGTAATGTAAAGTCTGACCAGGTATTGTGGTAGTAATGTAAAGTCTGAACAGGTATTGTGTTAGTAATGTAAAGTCTGACCAGGTATTGTGTTAGTAATGTAAAGTCTGACCAGGTATTGTGTTAGTAATGTAAAGTCTGACCAGGTATTGTGTTAGTAATGTAAAGTCTGAACAGGTATTGTGTTAGTAATGTAAAGTCTGACCAGGTATTGTGTTAGTAATGTAAAGTCTGACCAGGTATTGTGGTAGTAATGTAAAGTCTGAACAGGTATTGTGTTAGTAATGTAAAGTCTGACCAGGTATTGTGGTAGTAATGTAAAGTCTGACCAGGTATTGTGTTAGTAATGTAAAGTCTGACCAGGTGTTGTGTTAGTTTAGGGTTAGTAATGTAAAGTCTGACCAGGTATTGTGTTAGTAATGTAAAGTCTGACCAGGTATTGTGTTAGTAATGTAAAGTCTGACCAGGTATTGTGTTAGTTTAGGGTTAGTAATGTAAAGTCTGACCAGGTATTGTGTTAGTAATGTAAAGTCTGAACAGGTATTGTGGTAGTAATGTAAAGTCTGACCAGGTATTGTGTTAGTAATGTAAAGTGTGACCAGGTATTGTGTTAGTTTAGGGTTAGTAATGTAAAGTCTGAACAGGTATTGTGTTAGTAATGTAAAGTCTGAACATGTATTGTGTTAGTAATGTAAAGTCTGACCAGGTATTGTGGTAGTAATGTAAAGTCTGACCAGGTATTGTGGTAGTAATGTAAAGTCTGACCAGGTATTGTGTTAGTAATGTAAAGTCTGAACATGTATTGTGTTAGTAATGTAAAGTCTGAACATGTATTGTGTTAGTAATGTAAAGTCTGAACAGGTATTGTGTTAGTAATGTAAAGTCTGACCAGGTATTGTGTTAGTAATGTAAAGTCTGAACATGTATTGTGTTAGTAATGTAAAGTCTGACCAGGTGTTGTGTTAGTAATGTAAAGTCTGACCAGGTATTGTGTTAGTAATGTAAAGTCTGAACAGGTGTTGTGGTAGTAATGTAAAGTCTGACCAGGTATTGTGTTAGTAATGTAAAGTCTGACCAGGTATTGTGTTAGTAATGTAAAGTCTGAACATGTATTGTGTTAGTAATGTAAAGTCTGACCAGGTATTGTGTTAGTTTAGGGTTAGTAATGTAAAGTCTGACCAGGTATTGTGGTAGTAATGTAAAGTCTGACCAGGTATTGTGTTAGTAATGTAAAGTCTGAACAGGTATTGTGTTAGTAATGTAAAGTCTGACCAGGTGTTGTGGTAGTAATGTAAAGTCTGAACAGGTATTGTGTTAGTAATGTAAAGTCTGACCAGGTATTGTGTTAGTAATGTAAAGTCTGACCAGGTATTGTGTTAGTAATGTAAAGTCTGACCAGGTATTGTGTTAGTAATGTAAAGTCTGACCAGGTATTGTGTTAGTTTAGGGTTAGTAATGTAAAGTCTGACCAGGTATTGTGTTAGTAATGTAAAGTCTGACCAGGTATTGTGTTAGTAATGTAAAGTCTGAACAGGTATTGTGTTAGTAATGTAAAGTCTGAACAGGTATTGTGGTAGTAATGTAAAGTCTGACCAGGTATTGTGTTAGTAATGTAAAGTCTGACCAGGTATTGTGGTAGTAATGTAAAGTCTGACCAGGTATTGTGGTAGTAATGTAAAGTCTGACCAGGTATTGTGGTAGTAATGTAAAGTCTGACCAGGTATTGTGTTAGTTTAGGGTTAGTAATGTAAAGTCTGACCAGGTATTGTGGTAGTAATGTAAAGTCTGAACAGGTATTGTGTTAGTAATGTAAAGTCTGACCAGGTATTGTGTTAGTAATGTAAAGTCTGACCAGGTATTGTGTTAGTAATTTAAAGTCTGACCAGGTATTGTGTTAGTAATGTAAAGTCTGAACAGGTATTGTGTTAGTAATGTAAAGTCTGACCAGGTATTGTGTTAGTAATGTAAAGTCTGACCAGGTATTGTGGTAGTAATGTAAAGTCTGAACAGGTATTGTGTTAGTAATGTAAAGTCTGACCAGGTATTGTGGTAGTAATGTAAAGTCTGACCAGGTATTGTGTTAGTAATGTAAAGTCTGACCAGGTGTTGTGTTAGTTTAGGGTTAGTAATGTAAAGTCTGACCAGGTATTGTGTTAGTAATGTA
The DNA here is from genome assembly GCF_045679555.1 of Salvelinus alpinus. Lineage (NCBI taxonomy): Eukaryota > Metazoa > Chordata > Actinopteri > Salmoniformes > Salmonidae > Salvelinus > Salvelinus alpinus. Next base: position 85,339,839 of record NC_092095.1, on the reverse strand, counting down.
AAGTCTGACCAGGTATTGTGTTAGTAATGTAAAGTCTGACCAGGTATTGTGTTAGTTTAGGGTTAGTAATGTAAAGTCTGACCAGGTATTGTGTTAGTAATGTAAAGTCTGAACAGGTATTGTGGTAGTAATGTAAAGTCTGACCAGGTATTGTGTTAGTAATGTAAAGTCTGACCAGGTATTGTGTTAGTTTAGGGTTAGTAATGTAAAGTCTGAACAGGTATTGTGGTAGTAATGTAAAGTCTGACCAGGTATTGTGTTAGTAATGTAAAGTCTGACCAGGTATTGTGGTAGTAATGTAAAGTCTGACCAGGTATTGTGTTAGTAATGTAAAGTCTGACCAGGTATTGTGTTAGTAATGTAAAGTCTGAACAGGTGTTGTGTTAGTAATGTAAAGTCTGACCAGGTATTGTGTTAGTAATGTAAAGTCTGAACAGGTATTGTGGTAGTAATGTAAAGTCTGACCAGGTATTGTGTTAGTAATGTAAAGTCTGACCAGGTGTTGTGGTAGTAATGTAAAGTCTGACCAGGTATTGTGTTAGTAATGTAAAGTCTGAACATGTAATGTAAAGTCTGAACAGATATTGTGGTAGTAATGTAAAGTCTGACCAGGTATTGTGTTAGTAATGTAAAGTCTGAACAGGTATTGTGGTAGTAATGTAAAGTCTGACCAGGTATTGTGTTAGTAATGTAAAGTCTGAACAGGTATTGTGGTAGTAATGTAAAGTCTGACCAGGTATTGTGTTAGTAATGTAAAGTCTGAACAGGTATTGTGGTAGTAATGTAAAGTCTGACCAGGTATTGTGTTAGTTTAGGGTTAGTAATGTAAAGTCTGACCAGGTATTGTGTTAGTTTAGGGTTAGTAATGTAAAGTCTGACCAGGTATTGTGGTAGTAATGTAAAGCCTGACCAGGTATTGTGTTAGTAATGTAAAGTCTGAACAGGTATTGTGGTAGTAATGTAAAGTCTGACCAGGTATTGTGTTAGTAATGTAAAGTCTGACCAGGTATTGTGGTAGTATTGTAAAGTCTGACCAGGTATTGTGGTAGTAATGTAAAGTCTGACCAGGTATTGTGGTAGTAATGTAAAGTCTGACCAGGTATTGTGTTAGTAATGTAAAGTCTGACCAGGTATTGTGTTAGTAATGTAAAGTCTGACCAGGTATTGTGTTAGTAATGTAAAGTCTGACCAGGTATTGTGTTAGTAATGTAAAGTCTGACCAGGTATTGTGGTAGTAATGTAAAGTCTGACCAGGTATTGTGTTAGTTTAGGGTTAGTAATGTAAAGTCTGACCAGGTATTGTGGTAGTAATGTAAAGTCTGACCAGGTATTGTGTTAGTAATGTAAAGTCTGACCAGGTATTGTGGTAGTAATGTAAAGTCTGAACAGGTATTGTGTTAGTAATGTAAAGTCTGACCAGGTATTGTGGTAGTAATGTAAAGTCTGACCAGGTATTGTGGTAGTAATGTAAAGTCTGACCAGGTATTGTGTTAGTAATGTAAAGTCTGAACATGTATTGTGTTAGTAATGTAAAGTCTGAACATGTATTGTGTTAGTAATGTAAAGTCTGAACAGGTATTGTGTTAGTAATGTAAAGTCTGACCAGGTATTGTGTTAGTAATGTAAAGTCTGAACATGTATTGTGTTAGTAATGTAAAGTCTGACCAGGTGTTGTGTTAGTAATGTAAAGTCTGACCAGGTATTGTGTTAGTAATGTAAAGTCTGAACAGGTGTTGTGGTAGTAATGTAAAGTCTGACCAGGTATTGTGTTAGTAATGTAAAGTCTGACCAGGTATTGTGTTAGTAATGTAAAGTCTGAACATGTATTGTGTTAGTAATGTAAAGTCTGAACAGGTATTGTGGTAGTAATGTAAAGTCTGACCAGGTATTGTGTTAGTAATGTAAAGTCTGACCAGGTATTGTGTTAGTAATGTAAAGTCTGAACAGGTATTGTGGTAGTAATGTAAAGTCTGACCAGGTATTGTGTTAGTTTAGGGTTAGTAATGTAAAGTCTGACCAGGTATTGTGGTAGTAATGTAAAGTCTGACCAGGTATTGTGTTAGTAATGTAAAGTCTGAACAGGTATTGTGTTAGTAATGTAAAGTCTGACCAGGTGTTGTGGTAGTAATGTAAAGTCTGAAAAGGTATTGTGTTAGTAATGTAAAGTCTGACCAGGTATTGTGTTAGTAATGTAAAGTCTGACCAGGTATTGTGTTAGTAATGTAAAGTCTGACCAGGTATTGTGTTAGTAATGTAAAGTCTGACCAGGTATTGTGTTAGTTTAGGGTTAGTAATGTAAAGTCTGACCAGGTATTGTGTTAGTAATGTAAAGTCTGACCAGGTATTGTGTTAGTAATGTAAAGTCTGAACAGGTATTGTGTTAGTAATGTAAAGTCTGAACAGGTATTGTGGTAGTAATGTAAAGTCTGACCAGGTATTGTGTTAGTAATGTAAAGTCTGAACAGGTATTGTGGTAGTAATGTAAAGTCTGACCAGGTATTGTGTTAGTAATGTAAAGTCTGAACAGGTATTGTGGTAGTAATGTAAAGTCTGACCAGGTATTGTGTTAGTAATGTAAAGTCTGACCAGGTATTGTGGTAGTAATGTAAAGTCTGACCAGGTATTGTGTTAGTAATGTAAAGTCTGAACAGGTATTGTGGTAGTAATGTAAAGTCTGACCAGGTATTGTGTTAGTAATGTAAAGTCTGACCAGGTGTTGTGGTAGTAATGTAAAGTCTGACCAGGTATTGTGTTAGTAATGTAAAGTCTGAACATGTAATGTAAAGTCTGAACAGATATTGTGGTAGTAATGTAAAGTCTGACCAGGTATTGTGTTAGTAATGTAAAGTCTGAACAGGTATTGTGGTAGTAATGTAAAGTCTGACCAGGTATTGTGTTAGTAATGTAAAGTCTGAACAGGTATTGTGGTAGTAATGTAAAGTCTGACCAGGTATTGTGTTAGTAATGTAAAGTCTGAACAGGTATTGTGGTAGTAATGTAAAGTCTGACCAGGTATTGTGTTAGTTTAGGGTTAGTAATGTAAAGTCTGACCAGGTATTGTGTTAGTTTAGGGTTAGTAATGTAAAGTCTGACCAGGTATTGTGGTAGTAATGTAAAGCCTGACCAGGTATTGTGTTAGTAATGTAAAGTCTGAACAGGTATTGTGGTAGTAATGTAAAGTCTGACCAGGTATTGTGTTAGTAATGTAAAGTCTGACCAGGTATTGTGGTAGTATTGTAAAGTCTGACCAGGTATTGTGGTAGTAATGTAAAGTCTGACCAGGTATTGTGGTAGTAATGTAAAGTCTGACCAGGTATTGTGTTAGTAATGTAAAGTCTGACCAGGTATTGTGTTAGTAATGTAAAGTCTGACCAGGTATTGTGTTAGTAATGTAAAGTCTGACCAGGTATTGTGTTAGTAATGTAAAGTCTGACCAGGTATTGTGGTAGTAATGTAAAGTCTGACCAGGTATTGTGTTAGTTTAGGGTTAGTAATGTAAAGTCTGACCAGGTATTGTGGTAGTAATGTAAAGTCTGACCAGGTATTGTGTTAGTAATGTAAAGTCTGACCAGGTATTGTGGTAGTAATGTAAAGTCTGAACAGGTATTGTGTTAGTAATGTAAAGTCTGACCAGGTATTGTGGTAGTAATGTAAAGTCTGACCAGGTATTGTGGTAGTAATGTAAAGTCTGACCAGGTATTGTGTTAGTAATGTAAAGTCTGAACATGTATTGTGTTAGTAATGTAAAGTCTGAACATGTATTGTGTTAGTAATGTAAAGTCTGAACAGGTATTGTGTTAGTAATGTAAAGTCTGACCAGGTATTGTGTTAGTAATGTAAAGTCTGAACATGTATTGTGTTAGTAATGTAAAGTCTGACCAGGTGTTGTGTTAGTAATGTAAAGTCTGACCAGGTATTGTGTTAGTAATGTAAAGTCTGAACAGGTGTTGTGGTAGTAATGTAAAGTCTGACCAGGTATTGTGTTAGTAATGTAAAGTCTGACCAGGTATTGTGTTAGTAATGTAAAGTCTGAACATGTATTGTGTTAGTAATGTAAAGTCTGAACAGGTATTGTGGTAGTAATGTAAAGTCTGACCAGGTATTGTGTTAGTAATGTAAAGTCTGACCAGGTATTGTGTTAGTAATGTAAAGTCTGAACAGGTATTGTGGTAGTAATGTAAAGTCTGACCAGGTATTGTGTTAGTTTAGGGTTAGTAATGTAAAGTCTGACCAGGTATTGTGGTAGTAATGTAAAGTCTGACCAGGTATTGTGTTAGTAATGTAAAGTCTGAACAGGTATTGTGTTAGTAATGTAAAGTCTGACCAGGTGTTGTGGTAGTAATGTAAAGTCTGAAAAGGTATTGTGTTAGTAATGTAAAGTCTGACCAGGTATTGTGTTAGTAATGTAAAGTCTGACCAGGTATTGTGTTAGTAATGTAAAGTCTGACCAGGTATTGTGTTAGTAATGTAAAGTCTGACCAGGTATTGTGTTAGTTTAGGGTTAGTAATGTAAAGTCTGACCAGGTATTGTGTTAGTAATGTAAAGTCTGACCAGGTATTGTGTTAGTAATGTAAAGTCTGAACAGGTATTGTGTTAGTAATGTAAAGTCTGAACAGGTATTGTGGTAGTAATGTAAAGTCTGACCAGGTATTGTGTTAGTAATGTAAAGTCTGACCAGGTATTGTGGTAGTAATGTAAAGTCTGACCAGGTATTGTGGTAGTAATGTAAAGTCTGACCAGGTATTGTGGTAGTAATGTAAAGTCTGACCAGGTATTGTGTTAGTTTAGGGTTAGTAATGTAAAGTCTGACCAGGTATTGTGGTAGTAATGTAAAGTCTGAACAGGTATTGTGTTAGTAATGTAAAGTCTGACCAGGTATTGTGTTAGTAATGTAAAGTCTGACCAGGTATTGTGTTAGTAATGTAAAGTCTGACCAGGTATTGTGTTAGTAATGTAAAGTCTGAACAGGTATTGTGTTAGTAATGTAAAGTCTGACCAGGTATTGTGTTAGTAATGTAAAGTCTGACCAGGTATTGTGGTAGTAATGTAAAGTCTGAACAGGTATTGTGTTAGTAATGTAAAGTCTGACCAGGTATTGTGGTAGTAATGTAAAGTCTGACCAGGTATTGTGTTAGTAATGTAAAGTCTGACCAGGTGTTGTGTTAGTTTAGGGTTAGTAATGTAAAGTCTGACCAGGTATTGTGTTAGTAATGTAAAGTCTGACCAGGTATTGTGTTAGTAATGTAAAGTCTGACCAGGTATTGTGTTAGTTTAGGGTTAGTAATGTAAAGTCTGACCAGGTATTGTGTTAGTAATGTAAAGTCTGAACAGGTATTGTGGTAGTAATGTAAAGTCTGACCAGGTATTGTGTTAGTAATGTAAAGTGTGACCAGGTATTGTGTTAGTTTAGGGTTAGTAATGTAAAGTCTGAACAGGTATTGTGTTAGTAATGTAAAGTCTGAACATGTATTGTGTTAGTAATGTAAAGTCTGACCAGGTATTGTGGTAGTAATGTAAAGTCTGACCAGGTATTGTGGTAGTAATGTAAAGTCTGACCAGGTATTGTGTTAGTAATGTAAAGTCTGAACATGTATTGTGTTAGTAATGTAAAGTCTGAACATGTATTGTGTTAGTAATGTAAAGTCTGAACAGGTATTGTGTTAGTAATGTAAAGTCTGACCAGGTATTGTGTTAGTAATGTAAAGTCTGAACATGTATTGTGTTAGTAATGTAAAGTCTGACCAGGTGTTGTGTTAGTAATGTAAAGTCTGACCAGGTATTGTGTTAGTAATGTAAAGTCTGAACAGGTGTTGTGGTAGTAATGTAAAGTCTGACCAGGTATTGTGTTAGTAATGTAAAGTCTGACCAGGTATTGTGTTAGTAATGTAAAGTCTGAACATGTATTGTGTTAGTAATGTAAAGTCTGACCAGGTATTGTGTTAGTTTAGGGTTAGTAATGTAAAGTCTGACCAGGTATTGTGGTAGTAATGTAAAGTCTGACCAGGTATTGTGTTAGTAATGTAAAGTCTGAACAGGTATTGTGTTAGTAATGTAAAGTCTGACCAGGTGTTGTGGTAGTAATGTAAAGTCTGAACAGGTATTGTGTTAGTAATGTAAAGTCTGACCAGGTATTGTGTTAGTAATGTAAAGTCTGACCAGGTATTGTGTTAGTAATGTAAAGTCTGACCAGGTATTGTGTTAGTAATGTAAAGTCTGACCAGGTATTGTGTTAGTTTAGGGTTAGTAATGTAAAGTCTGACCAGGTATTGTGTTAGTAATGTAAAGTCTGACCAGGTATTGTGTTAGTAATGTAAAGTCTGAACAGGTATTGTGTTAGTAATGTAAAGTCTGAACAGGTATTGTGGTAGTAATGTAAAGTCTGACCAGGTATTGTGTTAGTAATGTAAAGTCTGACCAGGTATTGTGGTAGTAATGTAAAGTCTGACCAGGTATTGTGGTAGTAATGTAAAGTCTGACCAGGTATTGTGGTAGTAATGTAAAGTCTGACCAGGTATTGTGTTAGTTTAGGGTTAGTAATGTAAAGTCTGACCAGGTATTGTGGTAGTAATGTAAAGTCTGAACAGGTATTGTGTTAGTAATGTAAAGTCTGACCAGGTATTGTGTTAGTAATGTAAAGTCTGACCAGGTATTGTGTTAGTAATTTAAAGTCTGACCAGGTATTGTGTTAGTAATGTAAAGTCTGAACAGGTATTGTGTTAGTAATGTAAAGTCTGACCAGGTATTGTGTTAGTAATGTAAAGTCTGACCAGGTATTGTGGTAGTAATGTAAAGTCTGAACAGGTATTGTGTTAGTAATGTAAAGTCTGACCAGGTATTGTGGTAGTAATGTAAAGTCTGACCAGGTATTGTGTTAGTAATGTAAAGTCTGACCAGGTGTTGTGTTAGTTTAGGGTTAGTAATGTAAAGTCTGACCAGGTATTGTGTTAGTAATGTAAAGTCTGACCAGGTATTGTGTTAGTAATGTAAAGTCTGACCAGGTATTGTGTTAGTTTAGGGTTAGTAATGTAAAGTCTGACCAGGTATTGTGTTAGTAATGTAAAGTCTGAACAGGTATTGTGGTAGTAATGTAAAGTCTGACCAGGTATTGTGTTAGTAATGTAAAGTCTGACCAGGTATTGTGTTAGTTTAGGGTTAGTAATGTAAAGTCTGAACAGGTATTGTGGTAGTAATGTAAAGTCTGACCAGGTATTGTGTTAGTAATGTAAAGTCTGACCAGGTATTGTGGTAGTAATGTAAAGTCTGACCAGGTATTGTGTTAGTAATGTAAAGTCTGACCAGGTATTGTGTTAGTAATGTAAAGTCTGAACAGGTGTTGTGTTAGTAATGTAAAGTCTGACCAGGTATTGTGTTAGTAATGTAAAGTCTGAACAGGTATTGTGGTAGTAATGTAAAGTCTGACCAGGTATTGTGTTAGTAATGTAAAGTCTGACCAGGTGTTGTGGTAGTAATGTAAAGTCTGACCAGGTATTGTGTTAGTAATGTAAAGTCTGAACATGTAATGTAAAGTCTGAACAGATATTGTGGTAGTAATGTAAAGTCTGACCAGGTATTGTGTTAGTAATGTAAAGTCTGAACAGGTATTGTGGTAGTAATGTAAAGTCTGACCAGGTATTGTGTTAGTAATGTAAAGTCTGAACAGGTATTGTGGTAGTAATGTAAAGTCTGACCAGGTATTGTGTTAGTAATGTAAAGTCTGAACAGGTATTGTGGTAGTAATGTAAAGTCTGACCAGGTATTGTGTTAGTTTAGGGTTAGTAATGTAAAGTCTGACCAGGTATTGTGTTAGTTTAGGGTTAGTAATGTAAAGTCTGACCAGGTATTGTGGTAGTAATGTAAAGCCTGACCAGGTATTGTGTTAGTAATGTAAAGTCTGAACAGGTATTGTGGTAGTAATGTAAAGTCTGACCAGGTATTGTGTTAGTAATGTAAAGTCTGACCAGGTATTGTGGTAGTATTGTAAAGTCTGACCAGGTATTGTGGTAGTAATGTAAAGTCTGACCAGGTATTGTGGTAGTAATGTAAAGTCTGACCAGGTATTGTGTTAGTAATGTAAAGTCTGACCAGGTATTGTGTTAGTAATGTAAAGTCTGACCAGGTATTGTGTTAGTAATGTAAAGTCTGACCAGGTATTGTGTTAGTAATGTAAAGTCTGACCAGGTATTGTGGTAGTAATGTAAAGTCTGACCAGGTATTGTGTTAGTTTAGGGTTAGTAATGTAAAGTCTGACCAGGTATTGTGGTAGTAATGTAAAGTCTGACCAGGTATTGTGTTAGTAATGTAAAGTCTGACCAGGTATTGTGGTAGTAATGTAAAGTCTGAACAGGTATTGTGTTAGTAATGTAAAGTCTGACCAGGTATTGTGGTAGTAATGTAAAGTCTGACCAGGTATTGTGGTAGTAATGTAAAGTCTGACCAGGTATTGTGTTAGTAATGTAAAGTCTGAACATGTATTGTGTTAGTAATGTAAAGTCTGAACATGTATTGTGTTAGTAATGTAAAGTCTGAACAGGTATTGTGTTAGTAATGTAAAGTCTGACCAGGTATTGTGTTAGTAATGTAAAGTCTGAACATGTATTGTGTTAGTAATGTAAAGTCTGACCAGGTGTTGTGTTAGTAATGTAAAGTCTGACCAGGTATTGTGTTAGTAATGTAAAGTCTGAACAGGTGTTGTGGTAGTAATGTAAAGTCTGACCAGGTATTGTGTTAGTAATGTAAAGTCTGACCAGGTATTGTGTTAGTAATGTAAAGTCTGAACATGTATTGTGTTAGTAATGTAAAGTCTGAACAGGTATTGTGGTAGTAATGTAAAGTCTGACCAGGTATTGTGTTAGTAATGTAAAGTCTGACCAGGTATTGTGTTAGTAATGTAAAGTCTGAACAGGTATTGTGGTAGTAATGTAAAGTCTGACCAGGTATTGTGTTAGTTTAGGGTTAGTAATGTAAAGTCTGACCAGGTATTGTGGTAGTAATGTAAAGTCTGACCAGGTATTGTGTTAGTAATGTAAAGTCTGAACAGGTATTGTGTTAGTAATGTAAAGTCTGACCAGGTGTTGTGGTAGTAATGTAAAGTCTGAACAGGTATTGTGTTAGTAATGTAAAGTCTGACCAGGTATTGTGTTAGTAATGTAAAGTCTGACCAGGTATTGTGTTAGTAATGTAAAGTCTGACCAGGTATTGTGTTAGTAATGTAAAGTCTGACCAGGTATTGTGTTAGTTTAGGGTTAGTAATGTAAAGTCTGACCAGGTATTGTGTTAGTAATGTAAAGTCTGACCAGGTATTGTGTTAGTAATGTAAAGTCTGAACAGGTATTGTGTTAGTAATGTAAAGTCTGAACAGGTATTGTGGTAGTAATGTAAAGTCTGACCAGGTATTGTGTTAGTAATGTAAAGTCTGACCAGGTATTGTGGTAGTAATGTAAAGTCTGACCAGGTATTGTGGTAGTAATGTAAAGTCTGACCAGGTATTGTGGTAGTATTGTAAAGTCTGACCAGGTATTGTGTTAGTTTAGGGTTAGTAATGTAAAGTCTGACCAGGTATTGTGGTAGTAATGTAAAGTCTGAACAGGTATTGTGTTAGTAATGTAAAGTCTGACCAGGTATTGTGTTAGTAATGTAAAGTCTGACCAGGTATTGTGTTAGTAATGTAAAGTCTGACCAGGTATTGTGTTAGTAATGTAAAGTCTGAACAGGTATTGTGTTAGTAATGTAAAGTCTGACCAGGTATTGTGTTAGTAATGTAAAGTCTGACCAGGTATTGTGGTAGTAATGTAAAGTCTGAACAGGTATTGTGTTAGTAATGTAAAGTCTGACCAGGTATTGTGGTAGTAATGTAAAGTCTGACCAGGTATTGTGTTAGTAATGTAAAGTCTGACCAGGTGTTGTGTTAGTTTAGGGTTAGTAATGTAAAGTCTGACCAGGTATTGTGTTAGTAATGTAAAGTCTGACCAGGTATTGTGTTAGTAATGTAAAGTCTGACCAGGTATTGTGTTAGTTTAGGGTTAGTAATGTAAAGTCTGACCAGGTATTGTGTTAGTAATGTAAAGTCTGAACAGGTATTGTGGTAGTAATGTAAAGTCTGACCAGGTATTGTGTTAGTTTAGGGTTAGTAATGTAAAGTCTGAACAGGTATTGTGGTAGTAATGTAAAGTCTGACCAGGTATTGTGTTAGTAATGTAAAGTCTGACCAGGTATTGTGGTAGTAATGTAAAGTCTGACCAGGTATTGTGTTAGTAATGTAAAGTCTGACCAGGTATTGTGTTAGTAATGTAAAGTCTGAACAGGTGTTGTGTTAGTAATGTAAAGTCTGACCAGGTATTGTGTTAGTAATGTAAAGTCTGAACAGGTATTGTGGTAGTAATGTAAAGTCTGACCAGGTATTGTGTTAGTAATGTAAAGTCTGACCAGGTGTTGTGGTAGTAATGTAAAGTCTGACCAGGTATTGTGTTAGTAATGTAAAGTCTGAACATGTAATGTAAAGTCTGAACAGGTATTGTGGTAGTAATGTAAAGTCTGACCAGGTATTGTGTTAGTAATGTAAAGTCTGACCAGGTATTGGGTTAGTAATGTAAAGTCTGACCAGGTATTGTGTTAGTAATGTAAAGTCTGAACAGGTATTGTGGTAGTAATGTAAAGTCTGACCAGGTATTGTGTTAGTAATGTAAAGTCTGAACAGGTATTGTGGTAGTAATGTAAAGTCTGACCAGGTATTGTGTTAGTAATGTAAAGTCTGAACAGGTATTGTGGTAGTAATGTAAAGTCTGACCAGGTATTGTGTTAGTTTAGGGTTAGTAATGTAAAGTCTGACCAGGTATTGTGTTAGTTTAGGGTTAGTAATGTAAAGTCTGACCAGGTATTGTGGTAGTAATGTAAAGCCTGACCAGGTATTGTGTTAGTAATGTAAAGTCTGAACAGGTATTGTGGTAGTAATGTAAAGTCTGACCAGGTATTGTGTTAGTAATGTAAAGTCTGACCAGGTATTGTGGTAGTATTGTAAAGTCTGACCAGGTATTGTGGTAGTAATGTAAAGTCTGAACAGGTATTGTGGTAGTAATGTAAAGTCTGACCAGGTATTGTGTTAGTAATGTAAAGTCTGACCAGGTATTGTGTTAGTAATGTAAAGTCTGACCAGGTATTGTGTTAGTAATGTAAAGTCTGACCAGGTATTGTGTTAGTAATGTAAAGTCTGACCAGGTATTGTGGTAGTAATGTAAAGTCTGACCAGGTATTGTGTTAGTTTAGGGTTAGTAATGTAAAGTCTGACCAGGTATTGTGGTAGTAATGTAAAGTCTGACCAGGTATTGTGTTAGTAATGTAAAGTCTGACCAGGTGTTGTGTTAGTAATGTAAAGTCTGACCAGGTATTGTGGTAGTAATGTAAAGTCTGACCAGGTATTGTGGTAGTAATGTAAAGTCTGACCAGGTATTGTGGTAGTAATGTAAAGTCTGACCAGGTATTGTGTTAGTAATGTAAAGTCTGACCAGGTATTGTGTTAGTAATGTAAAGTCTGACCAGGTATTGTGGTAGTAATGTAAAGTCTGACCAGGTATTGTGTTAGTAATGTAAAGTCTGACCAGGTGTTGTGTTAGTAATGTAAAGTCTGACCAGGTATTGTGGTAGTAATGTAAAGTCTGACCAGGTATTGTGGTAGTAATGTAAAGTCTGACCAGGTATTGTGGTAGTAATGTAAAGTCTGACCAGGTATTGTGTTAGTAATGTAAAGTCTGACCAGGTATTGTGTTAGTAATGTAAAGTCTGACCAGGTATTGTGGTAGTAATGTAAAGTCTGACCAGGTATTGTGTTAGTAATGTAAAGTCTGACCAGGTATTGTGTTAGTTTAGGGTTAGTAATGTAAAGTCTGACCAGGTGTTGTGGTAGTAATGTAAAGTCTGACCAGGTATTGTGTTAGTTTAGGGTTAGTAATGTAAAGTCTGACCAGGTGTTGTGGTAGTAATGTAAAGTCTGACCAGGTATTGTGTTAGTAATGTAAAGTCTGACCAGGTATTGTGGTAGTAATGTAAAGTCTGACCAGGTATTGTGTTAGTAATGTAAAGTCTGACCAGGTGTTGTGGTAGTAATGTAAAGTCTGACCAGGTATTGTGTTAGTTTAGGGTTAGTACTGTAAAGTCTGAACAGGTATTGTGTTAGTAATGTAAAGTCTGAACAGGTATTGTGTTAGTTTAGGGAGAGATTATCGGCGTACCTCTGAGGATGGGTGTAATGACGGTGGACAGGAGACTACCAGCATTGATTGAAAGGTAGAAGATGGAGAAGAACGTGCTCCTCTGTTTCTCCTGGAGAACGCATGGACAGGAGACATGGACAGGAGAACAGGTTTAGAAGACATGGACAGGAGACATGGACAGGAGACATGAACAGGAGAACAGGTTCTGAAGACATGGACAGGAGACATGGACAGGAGAACAGGTTTATAACAGGAGACATGGACAGGAGACATGGACAGGAGAACAGGTTTATAACAGGAGACATGGACAGGAGACATGGACAGGAGACATGGACAGGAGAAGTGGACAGGAGAACAGGTTTATAACAGGAGACATGGACAGGAGAACAGGTTTATAACAGGAGACATGGACAGGAGACATGGACAGGAGACAGGTTTATAACAGGAGACATGGACAGGAGAACAGGTTTATAACAGGAGACATGGACAGGAGACATGGACAGGAGAACAGGTTTATAACAGGAGACATGGACAGGAGACATGGACAGGAGAACAGGTTTATAACAGGAGACATGGACAGGAGACATGGACAGGAGAACAGGTTTATAACAGGAGACATGGACAGGAGAACAGGTTTATAACAGGAGACATGGACAGGAGACATGGACAGGAGAACAGGTTTATAACAGGAGACATGGACAGGAGAACAGGTTTATAACAGGAGACATGGACAGGAGACATGGACAGGAGACAGGTTTATAACAGGAGACATGGACAGGAGAACAGGTTTATAACAGGAGACATGGACAGGAGACATGGACAGGAGAACAGGTTTATAACAGGAGACATGGACAGGAGACATGGACAGGAGAACAGGTTTATAACAGGAGACATGGACAGGAGACATGGACAGGAGAACAGGTTTATAACAGGAGACGTGGACAGGAGACATGGACAGGAGAACAGGTTTATAACAGGAGACATGGACAGGAGAACAGGTTTATAACAGGAGACATGGACAGGAGAACAGGTTTATAACAGGAGACATGGACAGGAGAACAGGTTTATAAAAGGAGACATGGACAGGAGACATGGACAGGAGAACAGGTTTATAACAGGAGACATGGACAGGAGACATTGACAGGAGAACAGGTCTGGACAGTGCCCTAAATGCCCCTTCCAGCAGGTAACCAGGGTTCATGGTTAATTAACAACCATCTGGACAGTGCCCTAAATGCCCCTTCCAGCAGGTAACCAGGGTTCATGGTTAATTAACAACCATCTGGACAGTGCCCTAAATGCCCCTTCCAGCAGGTAACCAGGGTTCATGGTTAATTAACAACCATCTGGACAGTGCCCTAAATGCCCCTTCCAGCAGGTAACCAGGGTTAATGGTTAATTAACAACCATCTGGACAGTGCCCTAAATGCCCCTTCCAGCAGGTAACCAGGGTTAATGGTTAATTAACAACCATCTGGACAGTGCCATAAATGCCCCTTCCAGCAGGTAACCAGGGTTCATGGTTAATTAACAACCATCTGCCTCTCTCCCTCTCTCCCTCTCTCCCCCTCTCCCCCTCTCCCTCTGCCCCTTCCAGCAGGTAACCAGGGTTAATGGTTAATTAACAACCATCTGGACAGTGCCCTAAATGCCCCTTCCAGCAGGTAACCAGGGTTCATGGTTAATTAACAACCATCTGCCTCTCTCCCTCTCTCCCTCTCTCCCTCTCTCCCCCTCTCCCCCTCTCCCTCTGCCCCTTCCAGCAGGTAACCAGGGTTCATGGTTAATTAACAACCATCTGGACAGTGCCCTAAATGCCCCTTCCAGCAGGTAACCAGGGTTCATGGTTAATTAACAACCATCTGGACAGTGCCCTAAATGCCCCTTCCAGCAGGTAACCAGGGTTCATGGTTAATTAACAACCATCTGGACAGTGCCCTAAATGCCCCTTCCAGCAGTTAACCAGGGTTAATGGTTAATTAACAACCATCTGGACAGTGCCCTAAATGCCCCTTCCAGCAGGTAACCAGGGTTCATGGTTAATTAACAACCATCTGGACAGTGCCCTAAATGCCCCTTCCAGCAGGTAACCAGGGTTAATGGTTAATTAACAACCATCTGGACAGTGCCCTAAATGCCCCTTCCAGCAGGTAACCAGGGTTCATGGTTAATTAACAACCATCTGGACAGTGCCCTAAATGCCCCTTCCAGCAGGTAACCAGGGTTCATGGTTAATTAACAACCATCTGGACAGTGCCCTAAATGCCCCTTCCAGCAGGTAACCAGGGTTCATGGTTAATTAACAACCATCTGGACAGTGCCCTAAATGCCCCTTCCAGCAGGTAACCAGGGTTCATGGTTAATTAACAACCATCTGGACAGTGCCCTAAATGCCCCTTCCAGCAGGTAACCAGGGTTCATGGTTAATTAACAACCATCTGGACAGTGCCCTAAATGCCCCTTCCAGCAGGTAACCAGGGTTCATGGTTAATTAACAACCATCTGGACAGTGCCCTAAATGCCCCTTCCAGCAGGTAACCAGGGTTCATGGTTAATTAACAACCATCTGGACAGTGCCCTAAATGCCCCTTCCAGCAGGTAACCAGGGTTCATGGTTAATTAACAACCATCTGGACAGTGCCCTAAATGCCCCTTCCAGCAGGTAACCAGGGTTCATGGTTAATTAACAACCATCTGGACAGTGCCCTAAATGCCCCTTCCAGCAGGTAACCAGGGTTCATGGTTAATTAACAACCATCTGGACAGTGCCCTAAATGCCCCTTCCAGCAGGTAACCAGGGTTCATGGTTAATTAACAACCATCTGCCTCTCTCCCCCTCTCCCCCTCTCCCTCTGCCCCTTCCAGCAGGTAACCAGGGTTAATGGTTAATTAACAACCATCTGGACAGTGCCCTAAATGCCCCTTCCAGCAGGTAACCAGGGTTCATGGTTAATTAACAACCATCTGGACAGTGCCCTAAATGCCCCTTCCAGAAGGTAACCAGGGTTCATGGTTAATTAACAACCATCTGGACAGTGCCCTAAATGCCCCTTCCAGCAGGTAACCAGGGTTCATGGTTAATTAACAACCATCTGGACAGTGCCCTAAATGCCCCTTCCAGCAGGTAACCAGGGTTCATGGTTAATTAACAACCATCTGGACAGTGCCCTAAATGCCCCTTCCAGCAGGTAACCAGGGTTCATGGTTAATTAACAACCATCTGGACAGTGCCCTAAATGCCCTTCCAGCAGGTAACCAGGGTTCATGGTTAATTAACAACCATCTGGACAGTGCCCTAAATGCCCCTTCCAGCAGGTAACCAGGGTTCATGGTTAATTAACAACCATCTGGACAGTGCCCTAAATGCCCCTTCCAGCAGGTAACCAGGGTTCATGGTTAATTAACAACCATCTGGACAGTGCCCTAAATGCCCCTTCCAGCAGGTAACCAGGGTTCATGGTTAATTAACAACCATCTGGACAGTGCCCTAAATGCCCCTTCCAGCAGGTAACCAGGGTTCATGGTTAATTAACAACCATCTGGACAGTGCCCTAAATGCCCCTTCCAGCAGGTAACCAGGGTTCATGGTTAATTAACAACCATCTGGACAGTGCCCTAAATGCCCTTCCAGCAGGTAACCAGGGTTCATGGTTAATTAACAACCATCTGGACAGTGCCCTAAATGCCCCTTCCAGCAGGTAACCAGGGTTCATGGTTAATTAACAACCATCTGGACAGTGCCCTAAATGCCCTTCCAGCAGGTAACCAGGGTTCATGGTTAATTAACAACCATCTGGACAGTGCCCTAAATGCCCCTTCCAGCAGGTAACCAGGGTTCATGGTTAATTAACAACCATCTGGACAGTGCCCTAAATGCCCCTTCCAGCAGTTAACCAGGGTTAATGGTTAATTAACAACCATCTGGACAGTGCCCTAAATGCCCCTTCCAGCAGGTAACCAGGGTTCATGGTTAATTAACAACCATCTGGACAGTGCCCTAAATGCCCCTTCCAGCAGGTAACCAGGGTTAATGGTTAATTAACAACCATCTGGACAGTGCCCTAAATGCCCCTTCCAGCAGGTAACCAGGGTTCATGGTTAATTAACAACCATCTGGACAGTGCACTAAATGCCCCTTCCAGCAGGTAACCAGGGTTCATGGTTAATTAACAACCATCTGGACAGTGCCCTAAATGCCCCTTCCAGCAGGTAACCAGGGTTCATGGTTAATTAACAACCATCTGGACAGTGCCCTAAATGCCCCTTCCAGCAGGTAACCAGGGTTCATGGTTAATTAACAACCATCTGGACAGTGCCCTAAATGCCCCTTCCAGCAGGTAACCAGGGTTCATGGTTAATTAACAACCATCTGGACAGTGCCCTAAATGCCCTTCCAGCAGGTAACCAGGGTTCATGGTTAATTAACAACCATCTGGACAGTGCCCTAAATGCCCCTTCCAGCAGGTAACCAGGGTTCATGGTTAATTAACAACCATCTGGACAGTGCCCTAAATGCCCCTTCCAGCAGGTAACCAGGGTTCATGGTTAATTAACAACCATCTGGACAGTGCCCTAAATGCCCCTTCCAGCAGGTAACCAGGGTTCATGGTTAATTAACAACCATCTGGACAGTGCCCTAAATGCCCCTTCCAGCAGGTAACCACGGTTCATGGTTAATTAACAACCATCTGGACAGTGCCCTAAATGCCCCTTCCAGCAGGTAACCAGGGTTCATGGTTAATTAACAACCATCTGCCTCTCTCCCCCTCTCCCCCTCTCCCTCTGCCCCTTCCAGCAGGTAACCAGGGTTAATGGTTAATTAACAACCATCTGGACAGTGCCCTAAATGCCCCTTCCAGCAGGTAACCAGGGTTCATGGTTAATTAACAACCATCTGGACAGTGCCCTAAATGCCCCTTCCAGCAGGTAACCAGGGTTCATGGTTAATTAACAACCATCTGGACAGTGCCCTAAATGCCCCTTCCAGCAGGTAACCAGGGTTCATGGTTAATTAACAACCATCTGGACAGTGCCCTAAATGCCCCTTCCAGCAGGTAACCAGGGTTAATGGTTAATTAACAACCATCTGGACAGTGCCCTAAATGCCCCTTCCAGCAGGTAACCAGGGTTCATGGTTAATTAACAACCATCTGGACAGTGCCCTAAATGCCCTTCCAGCAGGTAACCAGGGTTCATGGTTAATTAACAACCATCTGGACAGTGCCCTAAATGCCCCTTCCAGCAGGTAACCAGGGTTCATGGTTAATTAACAACCATCTGGACAGTGCCCTAAATGCCCCTTCCAGCAGGTAACCAGGGTTCATGGTTAATTAACAACCATCTGGACAGTGCCCTAAATGCCCCTTCCAGCAGGTAACCAGGGTTCATGGTTAATTAACAACCATCTGGACAGTGCCCTAAATGCCCCTTCCAGCAGGTAACCAGGGTTCATGGTTAATTAACAACCATATGGACAGTGCCCTAAATGCCCTTCCAGCAGGTAACCAGGGTTCATGGTTAATTAACAACCATCTGGACAGTGCCCTAAATGCCCCTTCCAGCAGGTAACCAGGGTTCATGGTTAATTAACAACCATCTGGACAGTGCCCTAAATGCCCCTTCCAGCAGGTAACCAGGGTTCATGGTTAATTAACAACCATCTGGACAGTGCCCTAAATGCCCCTTCCAGCAGGTAACCAGGGTTCATGGTTAATTAACAACCATCTGGACAGTGCCCTAAATGCCCCTTCCAGCAGGTAACCAGGGTTCATGGTTAATTAACAACCATCTGGACAGTGCCCTAAATGCCTCTTCCAGCAGGTAACCAGGGTTCATGGTTAATTAACAACCATCTGGACAGTGCCCTAAATGCCCCTTCCAGCAGGTAACCAGGGTTAATGGTTAATTAACAACCATCTGGACAGTGCCCTAAATGCCCCTTCCAGCAGGTAACCAGGGTTCATGGTTAATTAACAACCATCTGGACAGTGCCCTAAATGCCCCTTCCAGCAGGTAACCAGGGTTAATGGTTAATTAACAACCATCTGGACAGTGCCCTAAATGCCCTTCCAGCAGGTAACCAAGGTTCATGGTTAATTAACAACCATCTGGACAGTGCCCTAAATGCCCCTTCCAGCAGGTAACCAGGGTTCATGGTTAATTAACAACCATCTGGACAGTGCCCTAAATGCCCCTTCCAGCAGGTAACCAGGGTTCATGGTTAATTAACAACCATCTGGACAGTGCCCTAAATGCCCCTTCCAGCAGGTAACCAGGGTTCATGGTTAATTAACAACCATCTGGACAGTGCCCTAAATGCCCCTTCCAGCAGGTAACCAGGGTTCATGGTTAATTAACAACCATCTGGACAGTGCCCTAAATGCCCTTCCAGCAGGTAACCAGGGTTCATGGTTAATTAACAACCATCTGGACAGTGCCCTAAATGCCCCTTCCAGCAGGTAACCAGGGTTCATGGTTAATTAACAACCATCTGGACAGTGCCCTAAATGCCCCTTCCAGCAGGTAACCAGGGTTAATGGTTAATTAACAACCATCTGGACAGTGCCCTAAATGCCCCTTCCAGCAGGTAACCAGGGTTAATGGTTAATTAACAACCATCTGGACAGTGCCCTAAATGCCCTTCCAGCAGGTAACCAGGGTTAATGGTTAATTAACAACCATCTGCCTCTCTCCCTCTCTCCCTCTCTCCCCCTCTCCCCTTCTCCCTCTGCCCCTTCCAGCAGGTAACCAGGGTTCATGGTTAATTAACAACCATCTGGACAGTGCCCTAAATGCCCCTTCCAGCAGGTAACCAGGGTTAATGGTTAATTAACAACCATCTGCCTCTCTCCCCCTCTCCCCCTCTCCCCCTCTCCCTCTGCCCCTTCCAGCAGGTAACCAGGGTTAATGGTTAATTAACAACCATCTGGACAGTGCCCTAAATGCCCCTTCCAGCAGGTAACCAGGGTTAATGGTTAATTAACAAGCATCTGGACAGTGCCCTAAATGCCCCTTCCAGCAGGTAACCAGGGTTCATGGTTAATTAACAACCATCTAGACAGTGCCCTAAATGCCCCTTCCAGCAGGTAACCAGGGTTAATGGTTAATTAACAACCATCTGGACAGTGCCCTAAATGCCCCTTCCAGCAGTTAACCAGGGTTCATGGTTAATTAACAACCATCTGGACAGTGTCCTAAATGCCCCTTCCAGCAGGTAACCAGGGTTAATGGTTAATTAACAACCATCTGGACAGTGCCCTAAATGCCCCTTCCAGCAGGTAACCAGGGTTAATGGTTAATTAACAACCATCTGGACAGTGCCCTAAATGCCCCTTCCAGCAGGTAACCAGGGTTCATGGTTAATTAACAACCATCTGGACAGTGCCCTAAATGCCCTTCCAGCAGGTAACCAGGGTTCATGGTTAATTAACAACCATCTGGACAGTGCCCTAAATGCCCCTTCCAGCAGGTAACCAGGGTTCATGGTTAATTAACAACCATCTGGACAGTGCCCTAAATGCCCCTTCCAGCAGGTAACCAGGGTTCATGGTTAATTAACAACCATCTGGACAGTGTTCTGCTGGCTCAGCACTGATAATGACTGAAGTTGATAAACTGATCATTACTTCCTGAGTCTGGAGTCCACACTACCGTAATGACCGAGGTCAGTAGAGACAGACTCTAAAATGGAGTCCACACTACCATAATGACCGAGGTCAGTAGAGACAGACTCTAAAATGGAGTCCACACTACCATAATGACCGAGGTCAGTGGAGACAGACTCTAAAATGGAGTCCACACTACCATAATGACCGAGGTCAGTAGAGACAGACTCTAAAATGGAGTCCACACTACCATAATGACCGAGGTCAGTAGAGACAGACTCTAAAATGGAGTCCACACTACCATAATGACCGAGGTCAGTAGAGACAGACTCTAAAATGGAGTCCACACTACCATAATGACCGAGGTCAGTAGAGACAGACTCTAAAATGGAGTCCACACTACCGTAATGACCGAGGTCAGTAGAGACAGACTCTAAAATGGAGTCCACACTACCGTAATGACCGAGGTCAGTGGAGACAGACTCTAAAATGGAGTCCACACTACCATAATGACCGAGGTCAGTGGAGACAGACTCTAAAATGGAGTCCACACTACCGTAATGACCGAGGTCAGTGGAGACAGACTCTAAAATGGAGTCCACACTACCATAATGACCGAGGTCAGTAGAGACAGACTCTAAAATGGAGTCCACACTACCATAATGACCGAGGTCAGTAGAGACAGACTCTAAAATGGAGTCCACACTACCATAATGACCGATGTCAGTAGAGACAGACTCTAAAATGGAGTCCACACTACCGTAATGACCGATGTCAGTAGAGACAGACTCTAAAATGGAGTCCACACTACCGTAATGACCGATGTCAGTAGAGACAGACTCTAAAAGGGAGTCCACACTACCATAATGACCGAGGTCAGTGGAGACAGACTCTAAAATGGAGTCCACACTACCGTAATGACCGAGGTCAGTAGAAACAGACTCTAAAATGGAGTCCACACTACCGTAATGACCGAGGTCAGTGGAGACAGACTCTAAAATGGAGTCTACACTACCATAATGACCGAGGTCAGTAGAGACAGACTCTAAAATGGAGTCCACACTACCGTAATGACCGAGGTCAGTAGAGACAGACTCTAAAATGGAGTCCACACTACCGTAATGACCGAGGTCAGTAGAGACAGACTCTAAAATGGAGTCCACACTACCGTAATGACCGAGGTCAGTAGAGACAGACTCTAAAATGGAGTCCACACTACCGTAATGACCGAGGTCAGTAGAGACAGACTCTAAAATGGAGTCCACACTACCGTAATGACCGAGGTCAGTGGAGACAGACTCTAAAATGGAGTCCACACTACCGTAATGACCGAGGTCAGTGGAGACAGACTCTAAAATGGAGTCCACACTACCATAATGACCGAGGTCAGTAGAGACAGACTCTAAAATGGAGTCCACACTACCATAATGACCGAGGTCAGTAGAGACAGACTCTAAAATGGCTGCTCCGCTAGCGTAACGATCGAGGTCGGTAGAGACAGACTCTAAAATGGCTGCTCCGCTAGCGTAACGATCGAGGTCGGTAGAGACAGACTCTAAAATGGCTGCTCCGCTAGCGTAACGATCGAGGTCGGTAGAGGCAGACTCTAAAATGGCTGCTCCGCTAGCGTAACGATCGTGGTCGGTAGAGACAGACTCTAAAATGGCTGCTCCGCTAGCGTAACGATCGAGGTCGGTAGAGGCAGACTCTAAAATGGCTGCTCCGCTAGCGTAACGATCGAGGTCGGTAGAGAGAGACTCTAAAATGGCTGCTCCGCTAGCGTAACGATCGAGGTCGGTGGAGACAGACTCTAAAATGGCTGCTCCGCTAGCGTAACGATCGAGGTCGGTAGAGGCAGACTCTAAAATGGCTGCTCCGCTAGCGTAAAGATCAAGGTCGGTAGAGAGAGACTCTAAAATGGCTGCTCCGCTAGCGTAACGATCGAGGTCGGTAGAGGCAGACTCTAAAATGGCTGCTCCGCTAGCGTAACGATCGAGGTCGGTAGAGACAGACTCTAAAATGGCTGCTCCGCTAGCGTAACGATCGAGGTCGGTAGAGACAGACTCTAAAATGGATGCTCCGCTAGCGTAACGATCGAGGTCGGTAGAGACAGACTCTAAAATGGCTGCTAGCGTTACCAACCTGGTGGTCTTCAAACTGGTCTCCTCCAAAGGCAGCGACACAGGGTTTGATGCCCCCTGTTCCCAGAGCGATGAGGAACAGGCCAACCATAGACATGGCCCTGAGAGGAGAGCACATCACTTATCACTTCAACTAATGCAACTCATATCGTAGAGGTTGAGTCAACTTGATTGACTAAGTTTACACAACTCTAATCGTTTTACAATGCTGTGGCTTATATAGGATGTTGTGTTTAGGGTGAACAACAGATGAACTCACACATGGAAGGTCATGTTGTCAGGGGTCCCGTCCCTGTCTGTGTCTGTGATGTCGTGTATGGCGCTTACTGCCATGACAACCTGTCCCACCGTATAGACGATGGATAAATAGACAATAGTCCTGGAGAGAGAGAGGAAAGAGAGAGAGGGGGGAGAGAGAGAGAGAGATAGGAGAGAGAGAGAGAGAGAGAGAGAGAGAGAGAGAGAGAGAGAGAGAGAGAGAGAGAGAGAGAGAGAGAGAGAGAGAGAGAGAGAGAGAGAGAGAGAGAGAGAGAGGGGGGAGAGAGAGGGAGGGAGAGAGGAAAGAGAGAGGAGGAAAGAGAGAGAGAGAGAGAGAGAGGAGAGTGGGAGGGGAGAAAGAGAGGAGAGAGGTAGAGAGAGAGGGAGAGAGAGAGAGACAGACAGAGGGAGAGAGAGAGAGACAGACAGAGGGAGAGAGAGAGAGAGAGAGAGAGAGAGAGAGAGAGAGAGAGAGAGAGAGAGAGAGAGAGAGAGAGAGAGAGAGAGAGAGGGGTAGGTAGAGAGAGAGGAGAGTGAGAGGAGAGAGAGAGGGAGAGAGAGAGAGTGAGAGGAAAGAGAGAGAGAGAAAGAGAGAGAGAGGTAGAGAGAGAGAGGGGAGAGAGGGGGAGAGAGAGAGGAGAGAGAGAGGGAGAGAGAGAGGAGAGTGAGAGGAAAGAGAGAGAGAGAGAGAGAGGGAGAGAAAGAGGAAAGAGAGAGATAAAAAGAGAGAGGGGGACAGAGAGGGGAGAGAGAGAGGAGAGTGAGAGAAAGCGAGGGGGGAGAGAGAGAGAGAGAGAAAGCAAGAGAGCACGAGAGAAAGGGAGAGAGAGAAAGAGAGGGGAGAGAGAGAGGGAGGGAGAGAGAGAACAATTCGAAAACAAACCCAATCTTGATAAACTCCCATATCTACTGGGTGAAATACCACAGTGTGACATCACAGCAGCAAGATGTGTGATCTGTTGCCACAAGAAAAGGGCAACCAGTGAAGAACAAACACCATTGTAAATACAACCCATATTTATGTTTATATATTTTCCCTTTTGTACTTTAACCATTTGTACACCATTACAACACTGCATATAGACATAATATGGAACTTTTGTGAATGTTATGTTTACTGTTCATTTTTTATTTCACTTTTCTTTATTATCTATTTCACTTGCTTTGGCAAAGTAAAACGGGTGGGGGGGGGGAGAAACTAATGGAAGGGATTTACCAGGAGGGCAGACGACTACAAGCAAGGGAACTACAATCCCCAGATATCCTATGGAAGACCAGATAATAAGTTGATGTACTGGTGTTTGGACTCACTTGAACTTCCCCAGCCAGGAGTCTGCCACTATGGCTCCCAGTATAGGAGTCAGGTAGCAGAGAGCGACGAAGGTGTGGTAGATGGAAGTGGCCAGGTCATCATCCCACTTCAGGAAATACCTGAAGTACAGCACCAACACCGCTAGAGGGGACAACAGAACCACAACAGAACCACTCAGTATGTCCATCTACAGCACCAACACAGCTGGAGGGGACAACAGAACCACAACAGAACCACTCAGTATGTCCATCTACAGCACCAACACCGCTAGAGGGGACAACAGAACCACAACAGAACCACTCAGTATGTCCATCTACAGTTCCAGTCCCTAACATTGGTCAATGCAATGTGACTACCAGAGAGTCATTTCAATTCTGTAGTAAACACTGCTACCTGTTAACATAGAGAGATGTGACTGGTTCACCTCTCTGCTATCTGTTAACATAGAGAGTTGTGACTGGTTCACCTCTCTGCTATCTGTTAACATAGAGAGATGTGATTGGTTCACCTCTCTGCTACCTGTTAACATAGAGAGTTGTGACTGGTTCACCTCTCTGTTAACATAGAGAGATGTGATTGGTTCACCTCTCTGCTATCTGTTAACATAGAGAGATGTGATTGGTTCACCTCTCTGCTACCTGTTAACATAGAGAGATGTGATTGGTTCACCTCTCTGCTATCTGTTAACATAGAGAGATGTGATTGGTTCACCTCTCTACTACCTGTTGACATAGAGAGATGTGACTGGTTCACCTCTCTGTTATCTGTTAACATAGAGCGATGTGACTGGCTCACCTCTCTGTTAACATAGAGAGATGTGACTGGCTCACCTCTCTGCTATCTGTTAACATAGAGAGATGTGATTGGTTCACCTCTCTACTACCTGTTGACATAGAGAGATGTGACTGGTTCACCTCTCTGCTATCTGTTAACATAGAGAGATGTGACTGGTTCACCTCTCTGTTAACATAGAGAGATGTGATTGGTTCACCTCTCTGCTATCTGTTAACATAGAGAGATGTGACTGGTTCACCTCTCTGCTATCTGTTAACATAGAGAGATGTGACTGGTTCACCTCTCTGCTATCTGTTAACATAGAGAGATGTGACTGGTTCACCTCTCTGCTATCTGTTAACATAGAGAGATGTGACTGGTTCACCTCTCTGCTATCTGTTAACATAGAGAGATGTGATTGGTTCACCTCTCTGCTATCTGTTAACATAGAGAGATGTGACTGGTTCACCTCTCTGTTATCTGTTAACATAGAGAGATGTGACTGGTTCAGCTCTCTGCTATCTGTTAACATAGAGAGATGTGACTGGTTCACCTCTCTGTTAACATAGAGAGATGTGACTGGTTCACCTCTCTGTTAACATAGAGAGATGTGACTGGTTCAGCTCTCTGCTATCTGTTAACATAGAGAGATGTGACTGGTTCACCTCTCTGTTAACATAGAGAGATGTGACTGGTTCACCTCTCTGTTAACATAGAGAGATGTGACTGGTTCACCTCTCTGCTGTCTGTTAACATAGAGAGATGTGACTGGTTCACCTCTCTGTTAACATAGAGAGATGTGACTGGTTCACCTCTCTGCTACCTGTTAACATAGAGAGATGTGACTGGTTCACCTCTCTGCTATCTGTTAACATAGAGAGATGTGACTGGTTCACCTCTCTGCTATCTGTTAACATAGAGAGATGTGACTGGTTCACCTCTCTGCTACCTGTTAACATAGAGAGTTGTGACTGGTTCACCTCTCTGTTAACATAGAGAGATGTGATTGGTTCACCTCTCTGCTATCTGTTAACATAGAGAGATGTGATTGGTTCACCTCTCTACTACCTGTTGACATAGAGAGATGTGATTGGTTCACCTCTCTGCTATCTGTTAACATAGAGAGATGTGATTGGTTCACCTCTCTACTACCTGTTGACATAGAGAGATGTGACTGGTTCACCTCTCTGTTATCTGTTAACATAGAGCGATGTGACTGGCTCACCTCTCTGTTAACATAGAGAGATGTGACTGGCTCACCTCTCTGCTATCTGTTAACATAGAGAGATGTGATTGGTTCACCTCTCTACTACCTGTTGACATAGAGAGATGTGACTGGTTCACCTCTCTGCTATCTGTTAATATAGAGAGATGTGACTGGTTCACCTCTCTGTTAACATAGAGAGATGTGATTGGTTCACCTCTCTGCTATCTGTTAACATAGAGAGATGTGACTGGTTCACCTCTCTGCTATCTGTTAACATAGAGAGATGTGACTGGTTCACCTCTCTGCTATCTGTTAACATAGAGAGATGTGACTGGTTCACCTCTCTGCTATCTGTTAACATAGAGAGATGTGATTGGTTCACCTCTCTGCTATCTGTTAACATAGAGAGATGTGACTGGTTCACCTCTCTGTTATCTGTTAACATAGAGAGATGTGACTGGTTCAGCTCTCTGCTATCTGTTAACATAGAGAGATGTGACTGGTTCACCTCTCTGTTAACATAGAGAGATGTGACTGGTTCACCTCTCTGTTAACATAGAGAGATGTGACTGGTTCACCTCTCTGCTATCTGTTAACATAGAGAGATGTGACTGGTTCACCTCTCTGTTGACATAGAGAGATGTGACTGGTTCACCTCTCTGTTAACATAGAGAGATGTGACTGGTTCACCTCTCTGCTGTCTGTTAACATAGAGAGATGTGACTGGTTCACCTCTCTGTTAACATAGAGAGATGTGACTGGTTCACCTCTCTGCTACCTGTTAACATAGAGAGATGTGACTGGTTCACCTCTCTGCTATCTGTTAACATAGAGAGATGTGACTGGTTCACCTCTCTGCTATCTGTTAACATAGAGAGATGTGACTGGTTCACCTCTCTGCTACCTGTTAACATAGAGAGATGTGACTGGTTCACCTCTCTGCTATCTGTTAACATAGAGAGATGTGACTGGTTCACCTCTCTGCTATCTGTTAACATAGAGAGATGTGACTGGTTCACCTCTCTGCTATCTGTTAACATAGAGAGATGTGACTGGTTCACCTCTCTGCTATCTGTTAACATAGAGAGATGTGACTGGTTCACCTCTCTGCTATCTGTTAACATAGAGAGATGTGAGTGGCTCACCTCTCTGCTAGCCGTGTGTTGTGTGATTGGCTCACCTCTCTGCTAGCCGTGTGATGTGTGATTGGCTTACCTCGCATGCCATAGTAGGAGAAACGTTCACAGAACTCATTGACCACGATGAAGAAGATACTGAGAGGATACCCACACACATCCACCTGGACACAGAGTAGAACACAGATCTTTATTTGACCAAATCAAATCAAATGTTATTTGTCAAATACACGTGTTTAGCAGATGTTATTGTGGGTGCAGTGAAATGCTTGTGTTTCTAGTTCCAACAGTGCAGTAATATCTAACAATACACAACAACACACACATCTAAAAGTAAAATA
This sequence comes from Salvelinus alpinus, assembly GCF_045679555.1. Classification (NCBI taxonomy): domain Eukaryota; kingdom Metazoa; phylum Chordata; class Actinopteri; order Salmoniformes; family Salmonidae; genus Salvelinus; species Salvelinus alpinus. The sequence goes on along the minus strand of NC_092095.1, from coordinate 85,312,862 downwards.
ATGGAATTAATAAGTATATAAATATTAGATTGAGTAATATTGGCATTGACTAAAATACAGTAGAATAGAATACAGTATATACATATGAGATGAGTAAAGCAAAAATATGTAAACTGCCCCTAGTCCCACTCAACATGCCTCAGATACCTCTTTTGTTCCACCTCCCACACATGCGGTGACCTCACCCAGCATAACTAGTTCCTCCAGAGATGCAACCTCTCTTATCGTCACTCAATAGGTTAACCTCCACTGTACCCGCACCCCACCATACCCCTGTCTGTACATTATGCCCTGAATCTACCCTACCACGCCCAGAAATCGGCTCCTTTTATTCTCTCTCCCCAACGCACTAGACGACCAGTTTTGATAGCCTTTAGCCATACCCTCATTCTACTCCTCCTCTGTTCCGCGGGTGATGTGGAGGTTAACCCAGGCCCTGTGTGTCCCCAGGCACTCTCATTTGTTGACTTCTGCAACCGTAAAAGCCTTGGGTTCATGCATGTTAACATCAGAAGCCTCCTCCCTAAGTTTGTTTTACTCACTGCTTTAGCACATTCCGCCAGCCCTGATGTCCTTGCCGTGTCTGAATCCTGGCTTAGGAAGGCCACCAATAATACTGAGATTACCATCCCCAACTGCAACATTTTCTGTCAAGATAGAACTGCCAAAGGGGGAGGAGTTGCAATCTACTGCAGAGATAGCTGCAGTAGATTTAAAATTAAAATTAAATTTTTAAATATCTCTCCAGAAACAAGTCTCTCACTGTTGCCACCTGTTATAGACCCCCCTCAGCTCCCAGCTGTGCCCTGGACACCATTTGTGAATTGATCGCCCCCATCTATCTTCAGAGTTCGTTCTGTTAGGTGACATAAACTGGGATATGCTTAACACCCCGGTAGTCCCACAATAACCTAGATGCCCTCAATCTCACACAAATGATCAAGGAACCCACCAGGTACAACCCTAAATCTGTAAACATGGGCATCCTCATATATATTATCCTGACCAACCTGCCCTCCAAATACACCTCTGCAAATCTCGAAGCATCTCCATAGTCAAGGGACAGCTTAAAGATGTGAGGTTCTGCATTGGAGATGACCCGATACCAACGGTGTCTGAGCAACCCGTCAAGAGCCTGGGTAGATGATACAACGAAAGCCTCCGGGATAAAGATCAAGTGCAGCAAGTAAGACAGGACATCGCCGACGGACTTGAGAACATCAACAAGACCCTACTGCCTGGGAAGCTCAAGCTTTGGTGCCTACAGTTTGGACTTCTCCCCCGGGTAATGTGGCCACTCACCGTCTATGAGGTCCCAATAACAACAGTGGAGAAGATGGAGCGAACCATTACCTCATACGTGAAGAAATGGCTGGGTGTCCCACGATGCCTGAGTAACATCGGCCTCTATGGCAAAGGGGCCCTTGAACTACCACTTACAAGTCTAACGGAGGAGTACAAGTGCTCTAAAGTAAGACTTCAGATGACATTGAAGGACTCCAAAGACCAGACCATTAGCAAGGCTGCACCTCCCCTACAAACTGGACGGAAATGGACATCATCCAAGGCTGTGCAGCAAGCAACATCAGCCCTGAGACACCAAGACATTGTGGGGAATATCCAGCATGGAAGAGGAGGCTTTGGCCCGGCAGCAAGCAAACCAACGTTCCGTAAGGCAACAACATCTGAACGCAGGAAGCTGGTGGTCGAGGAGGTGCGCAGACAGGAGGAGACTGCAAGAAGTGCAAAAGCTGTCTCTCTTGCTAAACAAGGGCAATGGACGCGGTGGGAAGGCCTGGAGAGGAGAAAGATCAACTGGAGTGAGCTTTGGCAAATGGAGGCAAGCAACATCAGCTTCATCATAAGAGCTGTTTATGATGTGCTTCCATCACCAAAAAACCTACATCAATGGTATGGCGAGGACCCGACCTGCCCCCTCTGCCCAGCTCCAGCGACTCTCAGGCATATAATGACAGGTTGCAAGATCAGCCTCTCACAAGGCCGCTACACCTGGAGGCACAATCAGGTCCTCAAGAGCCTGGCTGCAGCACTTGAGACCAAGAGGAGTGCAACCAATTCATTACCTCCAAAAACAAGCAATCCCGTCAAAACAACAACATTCATCCGGGAGGGACAGAAAAGGCCCAAGCATCCTCCTACAAAGCCAGAAACTGGACACCTAGGCATGGCCCGGGACTGGAAGATGCTTGTCGATATTGGCCAGCAACTCATTTTTCCACCTGAGATTGCTTCTACCAACCTTAGGCCAGACATGGTACTCTGGTCCCCTTCACGAAAGGCTGTGTACATCATAGAGCTCACAGTCCCGTGGGAAAACTCTGTTGAAGAGGCCTACGAGCGTAAGAAACTGCGTTACACAAAGTTGGCAGCAGACGCAACTCAGCGTGGCTGGAATGCAAAAGTCTGGCCAGTTGAAGTGGGATGCAGAGGATTCGTGGCTTCTTCCACCATCAGGTTGCTGAAAGAACTTGGAATCCATGGACAGGCTCTGCGGCAGACCGTCAGAGCAGTTTCTCAAGCAGCTGAAAGAGGCAGCCAGTGGATCTGGATCAAACGGAAGGACCCTTGCTGGGCTATAACTTCATGACCCCCCCACCCCCACCTGAGAACCCAATTCAGATCCCTCCAACTTGAGGAGGGCATATGAGGTATGTGGTCAGCTGTAGGGCTGGCTCAGGGAAGAGGACGCCCCTGCCTTGCATAGTCCCGTAGGAAATCCTAATTGGGCATGGGACACAAGCTAAGGCTTGATCACCCTTTAGCTGGCCACCTTTGATGAGGGTGTTTAGTGATTAAAGGCCGAAACACCCACTGATTCGAAGGCACACTACTGAGGATTTGTCCCAAAATTGACATCTTAACCCAGTCTAAGAAATAAACCTGCCACTCTGTCAACATCACGGCAAATCTCATGTGAGTGCATACCATCTATTGGCACAATGGACAGTTTTAACATCTCGTCCCGTGTTTTATGATTCTGATTCAACCAGGATCTCAGCGATCACTGCCTCATTGCCTGCATCCACTATGGGTCCGCGGTCAAACGACCACCCCTCATCACTGTCAAACGCTCCCTAAAACACTTCTGCGAGCAGGCCTTTCTAATCGACCTGGCCCGGGTATCCTGGAAGAATATTGACCTCATCCCATCAGTAGAGGATGCCTGGTTATTCTTTAAAAGTGCTTTCCTCATCATCTTAAATAAGCATGCCCCATTCAAAAAATGTAGAACTAAGAACAGATATAGCCCTTGGTTCACTCCAGACCCGACTACCCTCAACCAGCACAAAAAAAACCTGTGGTGTACTGCACTAGCATTGAATAGTCCCAGCGATATGCAACTTTTCAGGGAAATCAGAAACCAATACACACAGTCAGTTAGGAAAGCAAAGGCTAGCTTTTTCAAACAGAAATTTGCATCCTGTAGCTCTAACTCAAAAAGTTTTGGGACACTGTAAAGTCCATGGAGAATAAGAGCACCTCCTCCCAGCTGCCCACTGCTCTGAGGCTAGGAAACACTGTCACACCGATAAATCCACAATAATTGAGAACTTCAATAAGCATTTCTCTATGGCTGGTCATGCTTTCCACCTGACTACCCCAACCCAGGCCAACAGCTCCGCACCCCCCGCAGCTAAGCCTCCCCAGCTTCTCCTTCACCCAAATCCAGATAGCAGATGTTCTGAAAAAGCTGGACCCGTACAAATAAACTGGGCTAGACAATCTGGACCCTCTCTTTCTAAAATGATCCGCCTCCATTGTTGCGACCCCTATTACCAGTCTGTTCAACCTCTCTTTCGTATCGTCCGAGATCCCTAAAGATTGGAAAGCTGCCGCGGTCATCCCCCTCTTCAAAGGGGGTGATACTCTAGACCCAAAAGGTCTTCTAAGGTCTTCGAAAGCCAAGTCAACAAACAGATTACCGACCATTTCGAAACCCACTGCACCTTCTCCGCTATGCAATCTGGTTTCAGAGCTGGTCATGGGTGCACCTCAGCCATGCTCAAGGTCCTAAACGATATCATAACCGCCATCGATAAAAGACAGTACTGTGCAGCCGTCTTCATCGACCTGGCCAAGGCTTTCGACTCTGTCAATCAACGTATTCTTATCGGCAGACTCAACAGCCTTGGTTTCTCAAATGACTGCCTCGCCTGGTTCACCAACTACTTCTCAGATAGAGTTCAGTGTGTCAAATCGGAGGGCCTGTTGTCCGGACCTCTGACAGTCTCTATGGGGGTGCCACAGGGTTCAATTCTCGGGCCGACTCTTTTCTCTGTATATATCAATGATGTCGCTCTTGCTACGGGTGATTCCCTGATCCACCTCTACGCAGACGACACCATTCTGTATACATCTGGCCCTTCTTTGGACACTGTGTTAACTAAACTCTAAACGAGCTACAATGCCATACAACTCTCCTTCTATGACCTCCAACTGCTCTTAAACACTAGTAAAACTAAATGCATCCTTTTCAACCGTTCGCTGCCTGCACCCGCACGCCCGACTAGCATCACCACCCTGGACGGTTCCGACCTAGAATATGTGGACAACTACAAATACCTAGGTGTCTGGCTAGACTGTAAACTCTCCTTCCAGACTCATATTAACCATCTCCAATCCAAAATGAAATCTAGAATCAGCTTCCTATTTCGCAACAAAGCTCACGTTGCCAAACATACCCTCATAAAACTGACTATCCTACCGATCCTCGACTTCGGCGATGTCATTTACAAAATAGCCTCCAATACTCTACTCAGAAAACTGGATGCAGTATATCCCAGTGCCATCTGTTTAGTCACCAAAGCCCCTTATACCACCCACCACTGCAACCTGTATGCTCTCGTCGGCTGGCCCTCGCTACATATTCGTCGCCAGACCCACTGGCTCCAGGTCATCTTTGCTAGATAAAGCTCCACCTTATCTCAGCTCACTGGTCACCATAACAACACCCACTCGTAGCACGCGCTCCAGCAGGTATATCTCACTGGTCATTCCCAAACCCAACACCTCCTTTGGCTGCTTTTCCTTCCAGTTCTCTGCTGCCAATGACTGGAACGAACTGCAAAAATCACTGAAGCTGGAGACTCATATCTCCCTCACTAACTTTAAGCACCAGCTGTCAGAGCAGATCACTGCACCTGTACACAGCCCATCTGTAAATAGCCCATCCAACTACCTCATCCCCATATTGTTTTTATTTACTTTTTTGCTCATTTGCACATCAGTATTTCTACTTGCACATCATCATCTGCACATCTATCACTCCAGTGTTAATTTGCTAAATTGTAATTACTTCGCCACTATGGCCTATTTATTGCCTTACCTCCTTACTCCATTTGCACACACTGTATACAGGTTTTTCTGTTGTGTTGTTGACTGTACGTTTGTTTATTCCATGTAACTCTGTGTTGTTGTATTTTGTCGCACTGCTTTGCTTTATTTTGGTTAGGTCACAGTTGTAAATGAGAAATTGTTCTCAACTGGCCTACCTGGATAAATAAAGGTGAAATAAATAAAATATAAAATAAATTGTAATGCAAGCTACTTCCTGTATCTAGAGACAACATCCTCGTGTTCCATTATAAAAGTGACCAGTGATTCCATGTCTACATATACAGGGCAGCAGCCTCTAAGGTGCAGGGTTGTGTAACCAGGTGGAAGCTGCCTAGTCATGGCTGTTTAACAGTCTGATGGCCTTGAGATAGAAGCTGTTTTTCAGTCTCTCGGTCCCTGCTTTGATGCACCTGTACTGACCTCGCCTTCTGAATGATAGCAGGGTGAACAGGCAGTGGCTCGGGTGGTTGTTGTCCTTGATGATCTTTATGGCCTTCCTGTGACATCGGGTGCTGTAGGTGTCCTGGAGGGCAGGTAGTTTGCCCCCGGTGATGCGTTGTGCAGACCGCACCACCCTCTGGAGAGCCTTGCGGTTGTGGGTGGGGCAGTTGCCGTACCAGGCTGTGATACAGCCCGACAGGATGCTCTCAATTGTGCATCTGTAAACGTTTGTGAGGGTTTTAGGTATCAAGCCAAAATTCTTCAGGCTCCTGAGGTTGAAGAGGTGCTGTTGTGCCTTCTTCACCACACTGTCCGTGTGGGTGGACCATTTCAGATCATCAGTGATGTGTACGCCGAGGAACTTAAAACTTTCCACCTTCTCCACTGTGGTCCCGTCGATGTAGATAGGGGGTGCACCCTGTTTTCTGAAGTCCACGATCATCTTTGTTTTGTTGACGTTGAGTGAGAGGTTGTTTTCCAGGCAGCACTCCCAGAGCCCTCACCTCGTCATCGTTGGTAATCAAGTCTACTACTGTTGTGTCGTCTGCAAACTTGATGATTGAGTTGGAGGCGTCCTTGGCCATGCAGTCATGGGTGAACGGGGAGTACAGGAGGGGGCTGAGCACGCACCCTTGTGGGGCCCCAGTGTTGAGGATCAGTGGAGTGGAGGTGATGTTTCCTACCTTCACCACCCTGGGGGCGGCCCATCAGGAAGTCCAGGACCCAGTTGCACATGGTGGGGTTCAGACCCAGGGCCTCGAGCTTAATGATGAGCTTGGAGGGTACTATGGTGTTGAATGCTGAGCTGTAGTCAATAAACAGCAATTCTTACATAGGTATTCCTCTTGTCCAGATGGTATAGGGCAGTATGCAGAGTGATGGTGATTGCATCATCTGTGGAACTATTGGGGTGGTAAGCAAATTGAAGTGGGTCTAGGGTGTCAGGTAAGGTGATATGATCCTTAACTAGCATGGGATAGAGAGAGATTAAAAATGTCCGTAAACACTCCAGCCAGCTGGTCTGCACATGCTCTGAGGACGTGGCTAGGGATGCCATCTGGGCCAGCAGCCTTGCGAGGGTTAACACAGTTAAATGTCTTGCTCACGTCGGCCAGGGAGAAGGAGAGCCCACAGTCCTTGGTAGCGGGCCGCGTCGGTGGTACTGTGTTATCCTCAAATCGGGTGAAGAAGGTGTTTAGTTTGTCCGGAAGCAAGACGTCGGTGTCCATGAAGTGGCTGTCTGTGATTGTCTGTAGACCGGTTTTCCCTTTGTAATCTGTGATTGTCTGTAGGCCAGTTTTACCTTTGTAATCTGTGATTGTCTGTAGGCCAGTTTTCCCTTTGTAATCCGTGATTGTCTGTAGGCCAGTTTTCCCTTTGTAATCTGTGATTGTCTGTAGGCCAGTTTTCCCTTTGTAATCTGTGATTGTCTGTAGGCCAGTTTTCCCTTTGTAATCTGTGATTTTCTGTAGGCCGGTTTTCCCTTTGTAATCTGTGATAGTCTGTAGACCGGTTTTCCCTTTGTAATCCGTGATTGTCTGTAGACCGGTTTTCCCTTTGTAATCCGTGATTGTCTGTAGACCGGTTTTCCCTTTGTAATCTGTGATTGTCTGTAGGCCAGTTTTCCCTTTGTAATCTCGTGTCTGAGCCGTTGAATTGCGACTCCACCTTGACAATATACTGACGTTTTGCCTGTTTGATTGCCTTACGGAGTTAAAAAAAACAACGTTTTTTAACCTTTGTTTCACCAGGCAAGTCAGTTAAGAACAAATTCTTATTTTCAATGACGGCCTAGGAGCAGTGGGTTAACTGCCTTGTTCAGGGGCAGAACGACAGATTATTACCTTGTCAGCTCGGGGATTCGATCTAGTAACCTTTCGGGTTACTAGCCCTGCCGCTCCAAAGGTTAGTCTCATTGAGATTAAAACAGCTCTTTTCAAGACCTGACCTGGCCGAAATAGCAGCAAGTGTTATACACAGAAACATTTCCAAGATAAAACACTACAGTGTAACAAAACATCAGTTGACACACTGAGCAGGCAAGACGTACTGTGGAGGTATACTGCATACGGAGCAGGCAAGACGTACTGTGGAGGTGTACTGCATACGGAGCAGGCAAGACGTACTGTGGAGGTGTACTGCATACGGAGCAGGCAAGACGTACTGTGGAGGTGTACTGCATACGGAGCAGGCAAGACGTACTGTGGAGGTGTACTGCATACGGAGCAGGCAAGACGTACTGTGGAGGTGTACTGCATACGGAGCAGGCAAGACGTACTGTGGAGGTGTACTGCATACGGAGCAGGCAAGACGTACTGTGGAGGTGTACTGCATACGGAGCAGGCAAGACGTACTGTGGAGGTGTACTGCATACGGAGCAGGCAAGACGTACTGTGGAGGTGTACTGCATACGGAGCAGGCAAGACGTACTGTGGAGGTGTACTGCATACGGAGCAGGCAAGACGTACTGTGGAGGTGTACTGCATACGGAGCAGGCAAGACGTACTGTGGAGGTGTACTGCATACGGAGCAGGCAAGACGTACTGTGGAGGTGTACTGCATACGGAGCAGGCAAGACGTACTGTGGAGGTGTACTGCATACGGAGCAGGCAAGACGTACTGTGGAGGTGTACTGCATACGGAGCAGGCAAGACGTACTGTGGAGGTGTACTGCATACGGAGCAGGCAAGACGTACTGTGGAGGTGTACTGCATACGGAGCAGGCAAGACGTACTGTGGAGGTGTACTGCATACGGAGCAGGCAAGACGTACTGTGGAGGTGTACTGCATACGGAGCAGGCAAGACGTACTGTGGAGGTGTACTGCATACGGAGCAGGCAAGACGTACTGTGGAGGTGTACTGCATACGGAGCAGGCAAGACGTACTGTGGAGGTGTACTGCATACGGAGCAGGCAAGACGTACTGTGGAGGTGTACTGCATACGGAGCAGGCAAGACGTACTGTGGAGGTGTACTGCATACGGAGCAGGCAAGACGTACTGTGGAGGTGTACTGCATACGGAGCAGGCAAGACGTACTGTGGAGGTGTACTGCATGCGGAGCAGGCAAGACGTACTGTGGAGGTGTACTGCATACGGAGCAGGCAAGACGTACTGTGGAGGTGTACTGCATGCGGAGCAGGCAAGACGTACTGTGGAGGTGTACTGCATACGGAGCAGGCAAGACGTACTGTGGAGGTGTACTGCATACGGAGCAGGCAAGACGTACTGTGGAGGTGTACTGCATACGGAGCAGGCAAGACGTACTGTGGAGGTGTACTGCATACGGAGCAGGCAAGACGTACTGTGGAGGTGTACTGCATGCGGAGCAGGCAAGACGTACTGTGGAGGTGTACTGCATACGGAGCAGGCAAGACGTACTGTGGAGGTGTACTGCATGCGGAGCAGGCAAGACGTACTGTGGAGGTGTACTGCATACGGAGCAGGCAAGACGTACTGTGGAGGTGTACTGCATACGGAGCAGGCAAGACGTACTGTGGAGGTGTACTGCATACGGAGCAGGCAAGACGTACTGTGGAGGTGTACTGCATACGGAGCAGGCAAGACGTACTGTGGAGGTGTACTGCATACGGAGCAGGCAAGACGTACTGTGGAGGTGTACTGCATACGGAGCAGGCAAGACGTACTGTGGAGGTGTACTGCATGCGGAGCAGGCAAGACGTACTGTGGAGGTGTACTGCATACGGAGCAGGCAAGACGTACTGTGGAGGTGTACTGCATGCGGAGCAGGCAAGACGTACTGTGGAGGTGTACTGCATACGGAGCAGGCAAGACGTACTGTGGAGGTGTACTGCATACGGAGCAGGCAAGACGTACTGTGGAGGTGTACTGCATACGGAGCAGGCAAGACGTACTGTGGAGGTGTACTGCATACGGAGCAGGCAAGACGTACTGTGGAGGTGTACTGCATACGGAGCAGGCAAGACGTACTGTGGAGGTGTACTGCATACGGAGCAGGCAAGACGTACTGTGGAGGTGTACTGCATACGGAGCAGGCAAGACGTACTGTGGAGGTGTACTGCATACGGAGCAGGCAAGACGTACTGTGGAGGTGTACTGCATACGGAGCAGGCAAGACGTACTGTGGAGGTGTACTGCATACGGAGCAGGCAAGACGTACTGTGGAGGTGTACTGCATACGGAGCAGGCAAGACGTACTGTGGAGGTGTACTGCATGCGGAGCAGGCAAGACGTACTGTGGAGGTGTACTGCATACGGAGCAGGCAAGACGTACTGTGGAGGTGTACTGCATGCGGAGCAGGCAAGACGTACTGTGGAGGTGTACTGCATACGGAGCAGGCAAGACGTACTGTGGAGGTGTACTGCATACGGAGCAGGCAAGACGTACTGTGGAGGTGTACTGCATACGGAGCAGGCAAGACGTACTGTGGAGGTGTACTGCATACGGAGCAGGCAAGACGTACTGTGGAGGTGTACTGCATGCGGAGCAGGCAAGACGTACTGTGGAGGTGTACTGCATACGGAGCAGGCAAGACGTACTGTGGAGGTGTACTGCATGCGGAGCAGGCAAGACGTACTGTGGAGGTGTACTGCATACGGAGCAGGCAAGACGTACTGTGGAGGTGTACTGCATACGGAGCAGGCAAGACGTACTGTGGAGGTGTACTGCATACGGAGCAGGCAAGACGTACTGTGGAGGTGTACTGCATACGGAGCAGGCAAGACGTACTGTGGAGGTGTACTGCATGCGTTTTGTTTTACCCACTTCATATGTATAATACTGTATTCTAGTCCTGGTTCGTCCTATATAACTACTGCTGTCCACTTCATATGTATAATACTGTATTCTAGTCCTGGTTCGTCCTATATAACTACTGCTGTCCACTTCATATGTATAATACTGTATTCTAGTCCTGGTTCGTCCTATATAACTACTGCTGTCCACTTCATATGTATAATACTGTATTCTAGTCCTGGTTCGTCCTATATAACTACTGCTGTCCACTTCATACTGTATAATACTGTATTCTAGTCCTGGTTCGTCCTATATAACTACTGCTGTCCACTTCATATGTATAATACTGTATTCTAGTCCTGGTTCGTCCTATATAACTACTGCTGTCCACTTCATATGTATAATACTGTATTCTAGTCCTGGTTCGTCCTATATAACTACTGCTGTCCACTTCATATGTATAATACTGTATTCTAGTCCTGGTTCGTCCTATATAACTACTGCTGTCCACTTCATATGTATAATACTGTATTCTAGTCCTGGTTCGTCCTATATAACTACTGCAGTACAAACCTTTTCTATTCTTATACTGCCCATGTATACCGTCCATCCCGTTATAACCACTGTCTATACACACCATCCTATATAACGACTGTCAATACACACCATCCTATATAACGACTGTCAATACACACCATCCTATATAACTATAGAATTGCTATGTATTACAGCATTGTTGGAGCTAGAAACACAAGCATATTGCTAGGTATTACTGTTGGAGCTAGAAACACAAGCATATTGTTAGGTATTACTGTTGGAGCTAGAAACACAAGCATATTGTTAGGTATTACTGTTGGAGCTAGAAACACAAGCATATTGCTAGGTATTACTGTTGGAGCTAGAAACACAAGCATATTGTTAGGTATTACTGTTGGAGCTAGAATCACAAGCATATTGCTAGGTATTACTGTACTGTTGGAGCTAGAAACACAAGCATATTGCTAGGTATTACTGTTGGAGCTAGAAACACAAGCATATCAAATCAAATCAAATCAAATCAAATCAAATTTTATTAGTCACATACACATGGTTAGCAGATGTTAATGCGAGTGTAGCGAAATGCTTGTGCTTCTAGTTCCGACAATGCAGTAATAACCAACAAGTAATCTAACCTAACAATTCCACAACTACTACCTTATACACACACACAAGTGTAAAGGGATAAAGAATATGTACATAAAGATATATGAATGAGTGGTGGTACAGAACGGCATGGCAAGATGCAGTAGATGGTATAGAGTACGGTATATACATATGAGATGAGTACTGTAGGGTATGTAAACATAAAGTGGCATAGTTTAAAGTGGCTAGTGGTACATGTATTACATAAAGATGGCAAGATGCAGTAGATGGTATAGAGTACAGTATATACATATGAGATGGGTAATGTAGGGTATGTAAACATTATATTAAGTGGCATTGTTTAAAGTGGCTAGTGGTACATTTTTACATAATTTCCATCAATTCCCATTTTTAAAGTGGCTGGAGTTGAGTCAGTATGTTGGCAGCGGCCGCTAAATGTTAGTGGTGGCTGTTTAACAGTCTGATGGCCTTGAGATAGAAGCTGTTTTTCAGTCTCTCGGTCCCTGCTTTGATGCACCTGTACTGACCTCGCCTTCTGGATGATAGCGGGGTGAACAGGCAGTGGCTTGGGTGGTTGTTGTCCTTGATGATCTTTATGGCCTTCCTGTGACATCGGGTGGTGTAGGTGTCCTGGAGGGCAGGTAGTTTGCCCCCGGTGATGCGTTCTGCAGACCTCACTACCCTCTGGAGAGCCTTACGGTTGTGGGCGGAGCAGTTGCCGTACCAGGCGGTGATACAGCCCGACAGGATGCTCTCGATTGTGCATCTGTAGAAGTTTGTGAGTGCTTTTGGTGACAAGCCGAATTTCTTCAGCCTCCTGAGGTTGAAGAGGCGCTGCTGCGCCTTCTTCACAACGCTGTCTGTGTGGGTGGACCAATTCAGTTTGTCCGTGATGTGTACACCGAGGAACTTAAAACTTTCCACCTTCTCCACTACTGACCCGTCAATGTGGATAGGGGGGTGCTCCCTCTGCTGTTTCCTGAAGTCCACAATCATCTCCTTTGTTTTGTTGACGTTGAGTGTGAGGTTATTTTCCTGACACCACACTCCGAGGGCCCTCACCTCCTCCCTGTAGGCCGTCTCGTCGTTGTTGGTAATCAAGCCTACCACTGTAGTGTCATCCGCAAACTTGATGATTGAGTTGGAGGCGTGCATGGCCACGCAGTCGTGGGTGAACAGGGAGTACAGGAGAGGGCTCAGAACGCACCCTTGTGGGGCCCCAGTGTTGAGGATCAGCGGGGTGGAGATGTTGTTACCTACCCTCACCACCTGGGGGCGGCCCGTCAGGAAGTCCAGGACCCAGTTGCACAGGGCGGGGTCGAGACCCAGGGTCTCGAGCTTGATGACGAGTTTGGAGGGTACTATGGTGTTAAATGCTGAGCTGTAATCGATGAACAGCATTCTCACATGGGTATTCCTCTTGTCCAGATGGGTTAGGGCAGTGTGCAGTGTGGTTGCGATTGCGTCGTCTGTGGACCTATTGGGTCGGTAAGCAAATTGGAGTGGGTCTAGGGTGTCCGGTAGGGTGGAGGTGATATGGTCCTTGACTAGTCTCTCAAAGCACTTCATGATGACGGAAGTGAGTGCTACGGGGCGGTAGTCGTTTAGCTCAGTTACCTTAGCTTTCTTGGGAACAGGAACAATGGTGGCCCTCTTGAAGCATGTGGGAACAGCAGACTGGGATAAGGATTGATTGAATATGTCCGTAAACACACCAGCCAGCTGGTCTGCGCATGCTCTGAGGACGCGGCTGGGAATGCCGTCTGGGCCTGCAGCCTTGCGAGGGTTAACACGTTTAAATGTTTTACTCACCTCGGCTGCAGTGAAGGAGAGCCCGCAGGTTTTGGTAGGGGGCTGTGTCAGTGGCACTGTATTGTCCTCAAAGCGGGCAAAAAAGTTGTTTAGCCTGTCTGGGAGCAAGACATCCTGGTCCGCGACGGGGCTGGTTTTCTTTTTGTAATCCGTGATTGACTGTAGACCCTGCCACATACCTCTTGTGTCTGAGCTGTTGAATTGCGACTCGATTTTGTCTCTGTACTGGGACTTAGCCTGTTTGATTGCCTTGCGGAGAGAATAGCTACACTGTTTGTATTCGGTCATGCTTCCGGTCACCTTGCCCTGGTTAAAAGCAGTGGTTCGCGCTTTCAGTTTCACGCGAATGCTGCCGTCAATCCACGGTTTCTGGTTTGGGAATGTTTTAATCGTTGCTGTGGGTACGACATCGTCAATGCACTTCCTAATGAACTCGCTCACCGAATCAGCATATTCGTCAATATTGTTGTTGGACGCAATGCGGAACATATTCCAATCCGCGTGATCGAAGCAGTCTTGAAGCGTGGATTCAGATTGGTCGGACCAGCGTTGAACAGACCTGAGCGCGGGAGCTTGTTGTTTTAGTTTCTGTTTGTAGGCTGGAATCAACAAAATGGAGTCGTGGTCAGCTTTTCCGAAAGGGGGGCGGGGGAGGGCCTTATATGCGTCGCGGAAATTAGTATAACAATGATCTAGGGTTTTTCCAGCCCTGGTAGCACAATCGATATGCTGATAGAATTTAGGGAGTTTTGTTTTTAGATTAGCCTTGTTAAAATCCCCAGCTACGATGAATGCAGCCTCAGGGTGTGTGGTTTCCAGTTTACAAAGAGTCAGATAAAGTTCGTTCAGGGCCATCGATGTGTCTGTTTGGGGGGGAATATATACGGCTGTGATTATGATTGAAGAGAATTCCCTTGGTAGATAATGCGGTCGACATTTGATTGTGAGGAGTTCTAGATCAGGTGAACAGAATGACTTGAGTTCCTGTGTGTTGTTATGATGATCACACCACGTCTCGTTAATCATAAGGCATACCCCCCCGCCCCTCTTCTTACCAGAAAGATGTTTGTTTCTGTCGGCGCGATGCATGAAGAAACCAGCTGGCTGCACCGACTCCGTTAGCGTCTCTTGAGTTAGCCATGTTTCCGTGAAGCAGAGCACGTTGCAATCCCTGATGTCTCTCTGGAATGCTACCCGTGCTCGGATTTCATCAACCTTATTGTCAAGAGACTGGACATTGGCGAGTAGTATGCTAGGGAGTGGAGCGCGATGTGCCCGTCTCCGAAGCCTGACCACGAGACCGCCTCGTTTGCCCCTTTTACGGCGTCGCACAGGGTCGCCGGCTGGGATCAGATCCATTGTATTGGGTGGAAGGCAAAACACTGGATCCGTTTCGGGAAAGTCATATTCCTGGTAGGAACGATGATGAGTTGACGTTAATCGTATATTCAGTAGTTCCTCCCGACTGTATGTAATGAAACCTAAGATTACCTGGGGTACCGATGTAAGAAATAACACATAAAAAAACAAAATACTGCATATTTTCCAAGGAACGCGAAGCGAGGCGGCCATCTCTTTTTCGGCGCCGGATCTATTGTTAGGTATTACTGTTGGAGCTAGAAACACAAGCATATTGCTGGGTATTACTGTTGGAGCTAGAAACACAAGCATATTGCTAGGTATTACTGTTGGAGCTAGAAACACAAGCATATTGCTAGGTATTACTGTTGGAGCTAGAAACACAAGCATATTGCTGGGTATTACTGTTGGAGCTAGAAACACAAGCATATTGTTAGGTATTACTGTTGGAGCTAGAAACACAAGCATATTGCTAGGTATTACTGTTGGAGCTAGAAACACAAGCATATTGCTAGGTATTACTGTTGGAGCTAGAAACACAAGCATATTGTTAGGTATTACTGTTGGAGCTAGAAACACAAGCATATTGCTAGGTATTACTGTACTGTTGGAGCTAGAAACACAGGCATATTGCTAGGTATTACTGTTGGAGCTAGAAACACAAGCATATTGCTAGGTATTACTGTTGGAGCTAGAAACACAAGCATATTGTTAGGTATTACTGTTGGAGCTAGAAACACAAGCATATTGTTAGGTATTACTGTTGGAGCTAGAAACACAAGCATATTGATAGGTATTACTGTTGGAGCTAGAAACACAAGCATATTGCTAGGTATTACTGTTGGAGCTAGAAACACAAGCATATTGCTAGGTCTTACTGTACTGTTGGAGCTAGAAACACAAGCATATTGTTAGGTATTACTGTTGGAGCTAGAAACACAAACATATTGCTAGGTATTACTGTTGGAGCTAGAAACACAAGCATATTGCTAGGTATTACTGTAGGAGCTAGAAACACAAGCATATTGTTAGGTATTACTGTTGGAGCTAGAAACACAAGCATATTGCTAGGTATTACTGTTGGAGCTAGAAACACAAGCATATTGCTAGGTATTACTGTTGGAGCTAGAAACACAAGCATATTGCTAGGTATTACTGTTGGAGCTAGAAACACAAGCATATTGCTAGGTATTACTGTAGGAGCTAGAAACACAAGCATATTGCTAGGTATTACTGTACTGTTGGAGCTAGAAACACAAGCATATTGCTAGGTATTACTGTACTGTTGGAACTAGAAACACAAGCATATTGCTAGGTATTACTGTTGGAGCTAGAAACACAAGCATATTGCTAGGTATTACTGTACTGTTGGAACTAGAAACACAAGCATATTGCTAGGTATTACTGTTGGAGCTGGAAACACAAGCATATTGCTAGGTATTACTGTTGGAGCTAGAAACACAAGCATATTGCTAGGTATTACTGTTGGAGCTAGAAACACAAGCATATTGTTAGGTATTACTGTTGGAGCTAGAAACACAAGCATATTGCTAGGTATTACTGTTGGAGCTAGAAACACAAGCATATTGTACCTGCGATAAATAGAGGAGTGATAACAGAATGATAGACAGTGGAGTGATAACAGAATGATAGACAGTGGAGTGAATTATGGAGTGATAACAGAATGATAGACGGTGGAGTGAATAGTGGAGTGATAACAGAATGATAGACAGTGGAGTGAATAGAGGAGTGATAACAGAACGATAGACAGTGGAGTGATAACAGAACGATAGACAGTGGAGTGAATAGAGGAGTGATAACAGAACGATAGACAGTGGAGTGAATAGAGGAGTGATAACAGAATGATAGACAGTGGAGTGATAACAGAACGATAGACAGTGGAGTGAATAGAGGAGTGATAACAGAATGATAGACAGTGGAGTGAATAGAGGAGTGATAACAGAATGATAGACAGTGGAGTGATAACAGAATGATAGACAGTGGAGTGATAACGGAATGATAGACAGTGGAGTGAATAGTGGAGTGATAACAGAATGATAGACAGTGGAGTGAATAGAGGAGTGATAACAGAATGATAGACAGTGGAGTGAATAGAGGAGTGATAACAGAATGATAGACAGTGGAGTGATAACAGAATGATAGACAGTGGAGTGATAACAGAATGATAGACAGTGGAGTGAATAGTGGAGTGATAACAGAATGATAGACAGTGGAGTGAATAGAGGAGTGATAACAGAACGATAGACAGTGGAGTGATAACAGAATGATAGACAGTGGAATGAATAGTGGATCGATAACAGAATGATAGACAGTGGAGTGATAACAGAATGATAGATAGAGGAGTGAATAGTGGAGTGATAACAGAGCGATAGACAGTGGAGTGATAACAGAACGATAGACAGTGGAGTGATAACAGAACGATAGACAGTGGAGTGAATAGAGGAGTGATAACAGAATGATAGACAGTGGAGTGAATAGAGGAGTGATAACAGAATGATAGACAGTGGAGTGAATAGAGGAGTGATAACAGAACGATAGACAGTGGAGTGATAACAGAATGATAGACAGTGGAGTGATAACAGAATGATAGACAGTGGAGTGATAACAGAATGGTAGACAGTGGAGTGAGCAGTGGAGTGATAACAGAATGATAGACAGTGGAGTGAATAGAGGAGTGATAACAGAACGATAGACAGTGGAGTGATAACAGAACGATAGACAGTGGAGTGAATAGAGGAGTGATAACAGAATGATAGACAGTGTAGTGATAACAGAATGATAGACAGTGGAGTGAATAGAGGAGTGATAACAGAATGATAGACAGTGGAGTGATAACAGAACGATAGACAGTGGAGTGAATAGAGGAGTGATAACAGAATGATAGACAGTGGAGTGATAACAGAATGATAGACAGTGGAGTGATAACAGAACGATAGACAGTGGAGTGAATAGAGGAGTGATAACAGAATGATAGACAGTGGAGTGATAACAGAATGATAGACAGTGGAGTGATAACAGAACGATAGACAGTGGAGTGAATAGTGGAGTGATAACAGAATGATAGACAGTGGAGTGAATAGAGGAGTGATAACAGAACGATAGACAGTGGAGTGAATAGTGGAGTGATAACAGAATGATAGACAGTGGAGTGAATAGAGGAGTGATAACAGAATGATAGACAGTGGAGGGAATAGAGGAGTGATAACAGAATGATAGACAGTGGAGTGAATAGTGGAGTGATAACAGAACGATAGACAGTGGAGTGAATAGAGGAGTGATAACAGAACGATAGACAGTGGAGTGAATAGAGGAGTTATAACAGAATGATAGACAGTGGAGTGATAACAGAACGATAGACCGTGGAGTGAATAGAGGAGTGATAACAGAATGATAGACAGTGGAGTGATAACAGAACGATAGACAGTGGAGTGAATAGAGGAGTGATAACAGAATGATAGACAGTGGAGTGAATAGAGGAGTGATAACAGAACGATAGACAGTGGAGTGAATAGAGGAGTGATAACAGAACGATAGACAGTGGAGTGAATAGAGGAGTGATAACAGAACGATAGACCGTGGAGTGAATAGAGGAGTGATAACAGAATGATAGACAGTGGAGTGATAACAGAACGATAGACAGTGGAGTGAATAGAGGAGTGATAACAGAATGATAGACAGTGGAGTGATAACAGAACGATAGACAGTGGAGTGAATAGAGGAGTGATAACAGAATGATAGACAGTGGAGTGATAACAGAACGATAGACAGTGGAGTGAATAGAGGAGTGATAACAGAATGATAGACAGTGGAGTGATAACAGAACGATAGACAGTGGAGTGAATAGAGGAGTGATAACAGAATGATAGACAGTGGAGTGAATAGTGGAGTGATAACAGAACGATAGACAGTGGGAATGTACATACAACAGGACCTTATCATCATGCATGTTGGTACTTACATCCAGTATTTTCTTAAAGACAGCTTTGAGGGAAGCTGCAAGTTGATGAGAACAGATAAACAACCCAGAGAAGAGAGAAAGAGAGACGGCATGAAAGGTGTGGTGGTCTGGTTCTTACCTTTCTGTTGGGCTTCTTCACATCGATGTCTTTGTCTGTCAGGGAACATTACAGTGTCATTATTCAACATGATAAAGAGTTCACAATCACGATGACGGCTCAGTGTTACACAGAACGCCAACGACGAGTGGCAGATACCACAGCTGCTAAAAATATGTTTTGTACAAAGGTGGATTCCACCTCATCATATACCAATACAGCAATGGCCCGCTCACATTCAAGGAAATTGGTTAGGGACTTCATTATGTATAAATAATGTATTGTATGAATCCTATACATTGAAATAATACAAAATTAATGTGGAAAAATTTAATCATGACACAATCACGCAAACTGACCAAATATCTAATTAATAATAAAATGACCCAAAATGATCATTCTTCAGTACAGCAAAATATAATTAGCATTAAATTAGTAGAATTAATAGTTTTAAAATATTTGTGATTTTTGTTGCCAAGTCAATTATTATAAAATAGCTAATTCTATTAAAATTAATTCAATCGGGACTGAATGCATTTCATGTTAATCCTGGTTCTATTGTCAATATCAAATTCTGAAAGAAACACTTAGAAATATTCCCAAAGACGCTGTGATCCCCTGGGAGATGATGGAGTCCAGTATTCTCCTCTCACCCACCTGTCATGGCTGCAGTGAGTTGAGGGGACTCCTAGTTCCCTCTCTGTTCAATATGCTTCACCCACCTGTCATGGCTGCAGTGAGTTGAGGGGACTCCTAGTTCCCTCTCTGTTCAATATGCTTCACCCACCTGTCATGGCTGCAGTGAGTTGAGAGGACTCCTAGTTCCCTCTCTGTTCAATATGCTTCACCCACCTGTCATGGCTGCAGTGAGTTGAGAGGACTCCTAGTTCCCTCTCTGTTCAATATCCTTCACCCACCTGTCATGGCTGCAGTGAGTTGAGAGGACTCCTAGTTCCCTCTCTGTTCAATATGCTTCACCCACCTGTCATGGCTGCAGTGAGTTGAGAGGACTCCTAGTTCCCTCTCTGTTCAATATGCTTCACCCACCTGTCATGGCTGCAGTGAGTTGAGAGGACTCCTAGTTCCCTCTCTGTTCAATATGCTTCACCCACCTGTCATGGCTGCAGTGAGTTGAGAGGACTCCTAGTTCCCTCTCTGTTCAATATCCTTCACCCACCTGTCATGGCTGCAGTGAGTTGAGAGGACTCCTAGTTCCCTCTCTGTTCAATATGCTTCACCCACCTGTCATGGCTGCAGTGAGTTGAGAGGACTCCTAGTTCCCTCTCTGTTCAATATGCTTCACCCACCTGTCATGGCTGCAGTGAGTTGAGAGGACTCCTAGTTCCCTCTCTGTTCAATATGCTTCACCCACCTGTCATGGCTGCAGTGAGTTGAGAGGACTCCTAGTTTCCTTCTCTGTTCAATATCCTTCACAAGTCAGACACTCCAGAAGGGTTATGCTTAGTATATCAGGAAGTATCTCCCTCTGATTCCAAGGAAGACTCTGCATTGGGGCTTTTGTAACCTGTCCTCCAGCAGAGCCCTCACCTCCCACAATGCACCTCCCACTGGACTGTGTCCTGTCTTTATGGTGCCTTGTGCCACAACACCAGCAGAGAGGTGGGTAAAATATGGAGATGGGAGTCAGGGGGGAGAGATACAGGTACAGAACTATATTGAACAGAATAAGATGTCCATCAATAATTACTGTATGACTCAGGGAGAATGATGAAGGTCCTCTCAAACAGAGAGCGATAGTAGACAGAGAGAAATGTATAATAACATTTGATTTGAAGGAGAGACAGAGAGAGGAGAGACAGAGACAGAGACAGAGACAGAGAGAGAGAGAGAGAGAGAGAGGAGAGACAGAGAGAGGAGAGACAGAGAGAGGAGAGAGAGAGAGGAGAGACAGAGAGAGGGGACACAGAGAGAGGGGACACAGAGAGAGGAGAGAGAGAGGAGAGACAGAGAGAGGGGACACAGAGAGAGGGGACACAGAGAGAGAGAGAGAGAGAGAGAGAGAGAGAGAGAGAGAGAGAGAGAGAGAGAGAGAGAGAGAGAGGGAGAGAGAGAGAGAGAGAGAGAGAGAGAGAGAGAGAGAGAGAGAGAGAGAGAGAGAGAGAGAGAGAGGAGAGACAGAGAGAGGAGAGACAGAGACAGAGACAGAGAGAGAGAGAGAGAGAGAGAGAGAGAGAGAGACAGAGAGAGGAGAGACAGAGAGAGGAGAGAGAGAGAGGAGAGACAGAGAGAGGAGAGAGAGAGAGGAGAGACAGAGAGAGGGGACACAGAGAGAGGGGACACAGAGAGAGGAGAGACAGAGACAGAGAGAGAGAGAGAGAGAGAGAGAGAGAGAGAGAGAGAGAGAGAGAGAGAGAGAGAGAGAGAGAGAGAGAGAGAGAGAGAGAGAGAGAGACAGAGAGAGGAGAGACAGAGAGAGAGAGGATAGACATAGAGAGAGAGGAGAGACAGAGAGAGAGGAGAGAGAGAGAGAGGAGAGACAGAGAGAGGCGAGAGAGAGAGAGAGAGAGAGAGAGGAGAGACAGAGAGAGGAGAGACAGAGAGAGGAGAGACAGAGAGAGGAGAGACAGAGAGAGGGCGAGAGAGAGACAGAGAGAGGAGAGACAGAGAGAGGGCGAGAGCGAGACAGAGAGAGGAGAGACAGAGATAGGCGAGAGACAGAGAAAGAGAGAGGATATATATATAGAGAGAGATGTGATAAAGGACTACCTTTAGGGGTGTGTACTGTATCCTCTCTAAGATATCAGACAGGATCTACAGGGTTGAATGACTATGAGAGACATAACCCCTGACTTCACTATTTAACCAGAGATAGACTAGTACAGTACAGTATATAACCCCTGACTTCACTATTTAACCAGAGATAGACTAGTACAGTACAGTATATAACCCCTGACTTCACTATTTAACCAGAGATAGACTAGTACAGTATATAACCCCTGACTTCACTATTTAACCAGAGATAGACTAGTACAGTACAGTATATAACCCCTGACTTCACTATTTAACCAGAGATAGACTAGTACAGTACAGTATATAACCCCTGACTTCACTAGTTAACCAGAGATAGACTAGTACAGTACAGTATATAACCCCTGACTTCACTATTTAACCAGAGATAGACTAGTACAGTATATAACCCCTGACTTCACTATTTAACCAGAGATAGACTAGTACAGTATATAACCCCTGACTTCACTAGTTAACCAGAGATAGACTAGTACAGTATATAACCCCTGGCTTCACTATTTAACCAGAGATAGACTAGTACAGTATATAACCCCTGGCTTCACTATTTAACCAGAGATAGACTAGTACAGTATATAACCCCTGACTTCACTATTTAACCAGAGATAGACTAGTACAGTACAGTATATAACCCCTGGCTTCACTATTTAACCAGAGATAGACTAGTACAGTATATAACCCCTGACTTCACTATTTAACCAGAGATAGACTAGTACAGTATATAACCCCTGACTTCACTATTTAACCAGAGATAGACTAGTACAGTACAGTATATAACCCCTGACTTCACTATTTAACCAGAGATAGACTAGTACAGTACAGTATATAACCCCTGACTTCACTATTTAACCAGAGATAGACTAGTACAGTACAGTATATAACCCCTGACTTCACTATTTAACCAGAGATAGACTAGTACAGTACAGTATATAACCCCTGACTTCACTATTTAACCAGAGATAGACTAGTACAGTACAGTATATAACCCCTGACTTCACTATTTAACCAGAGATAGACTAGTACAGTATATAACCCCTGACTTCACTATTTAACCAGAGATAGACTAGTACAGTACAGTATATAACCCCTGACTTCACTAGTTAACCAGAGATAGACTAGTACAGTACAGTATATAACCCCTGACTTCACTATTTAACCAGAGATAGACTAGTACAGTATATAACCCCTGACTTCACTATTTAACCAGAGATAGACTAGTACAGTACAGTATATAACCCCTGACTTCACTATTTAACCAGAGATAGACTAGGACAGTACAGTATATAACCCCTGACTTCACTATTTAACCAGAGATAGACTAGTACAGTATATAACCCCTGACTTCACTATTTAACCAGAGATAGACTAGTACAGTACAGTATATAACCCCTGACTTCACTATTTAACCAGAGATAGACTAGTACAGTACAGTATATAACCCCTGACTTCACTATTTAACCAGAGATAGACTAGTACAGTACAGTATATAACCCCTGACTTCACTAGTTAACCAGAGATAGACTAGTACAGTATATAACCCCTGGCTTCACTATTTAACCAGAGATAGACTAGTACAGTATATAACCCCTGGCTTCACTAGTTAACCAGAGATAGACTAGTACAGTACAGTATATAACCCCTGGCTTCACTATTTAACAAGAGATAGAATAGTACAGTACAGTATATAACCCCTGGCTTCACTATTTAACCAGAGATACACTAGTACATTACAGTATATAACCCCTGGCTTCACTATTTAACCAGAGATAGACTAGTACAGTATATAACCCCTGACTTCACTATTTAACCAGAGATAGACTAGTACAGTATATAACCCCTGACTTCACTATTTAACCAGAGATAGACTAGTACAGTACAGTATATAACCCCTGACTTCACTAGTTAACCAGAGATAGACTAGTACAGTATATAACCCCTGGCTTCACTATTTAACCAGAGATAGACTAGTACAGTATATAACCCCTGGCTTCACTAGTTAACCAGAGATAGACTAGTACAGTACAGTATATAACCCCTGGCTTCACTATTTAACAAGAGATAGACTAGTACAGTACAGTATATAACCCCTGGCTTCACTATTTAACCAGAGATACACTAGTACAGTACAGTATATAACCCCTGGCTTCACTATTTAACCAGAGATAGACTAGTACAGTATATAACCCCTGACTTCACTATTTAACCAGAGATAGACTAGTACAGTATATAACCCCTGACTTCACTATTTAACCAGAGATAGACTAGTACAGTACAGTATATAACCCCTGGCTTCACTATTTAACCAGAGATATACTAGTACAGTACAGTATATAACCCCTGCCTTCACTATTTAACCAGAGATAGACTAGTACAGTATATAACCCCTGACTTCACTATTTAACCAGAGATAGACTAGTACAGTATATAACCCCTGACTTCACTATTTAACCAGAGATAGACTAGTACAGTACAGTATATAACCCCTGACTTCACTATTTAACCAGAGATAGACTAGTACAGTATATAACCCCTGACTTCACTATTTAACCAGAGATAGACTAGTACAGTACAGTATATAACCCCTGACTTCACTAGTTAACCAGAGATAGACTAGTACAGTACAGTATATAACCCCTGACTTCACTATTTAACCAGAGATAGACTAGTACAGTATATAACCCCTGACTGCACTATTTAACCAGAGATAGACTAGTACAGTATATAACCCCTGACTTCACTATTTAACCAGAGATAGACTAGTACAGTACAGTATATAACCCCTGACTGCACTATTTAACCAGAGATAGACTAGTACAGTATATAACCCCTGACTTCACTAGTTAACCAGAGATAGACTAGTACAGTATATAACCCCTGACTTCACTATTTAACCAGAGATAGACTAGTACAGTACAGTATATAACCCCTGACTTCACTATTTAACCAGAGATAGACTAGTACAGTACAGTATATAACCCCTGACTTCACTATTTAACCAGAGATAGACTAGTACAGTACAGTATATAACCCCTGACTTCACTATTTAACCAGAGATAGACTAGTACAGTACAGTATATAACCCCTGACTTCACTATTTAACCAGAGATAGACTAGTACAGTACAGTATATAACCCCTGACTTCACTATTTAACCAGAGATAGACTAGTACAGTATATAACCCCTGACTTCACTATTTAACCAGAGATAGACTAGTACAGTATATAACCCCTGACTTCACTATTTAACCAGAGATAGACTAGTACAGTATATAACCCCTGACTTCACTATTTAACCAGAGATATACTAGTACAGTACAGTATATAACCCCTGGCTTCACTATTTAACCAGAGATAGACTAGTACAGTATATAACCCCTGACTTCACTATTTAACCAGAGATAGACTAGTACAGTACAGTATATAACCCCTGACTTCACTATTTAACCAGAGATAGACTAGTACAGTACAGTATATAACCCCTGACTTCACTAGTTAACCAGAGATAGACTAGTACAGTACAGTATATAACCCCTGACTTCACTATTTAACCAGAGATAGACTAGTACAGTATATAACCCCTGACTTCACTATTTAACCAGAGATAGACTAGTACAGTATATAACCCCTGACTTCACTAGTTAACCAGAGATAGACTAGTACAGTATATAACCCCTGGCTTCACTATTTAACCAGAGATAGACTAGTACAGTATATAACCCCTGGCTTCACTATTTAACCAGAGATAGACTAGTACAGTATATAACCCCTGACTTCACTATTTAACCAGAGATAGACTAGTACAGTACAGTATATAACCCCTGGCTTCACTATTTAACCAGAGATAGACTAGTACAGTATATAACCCCTGACTTCACTATTTAACCAGAGATAGACTAGTACAGTACAGTATATAACCCCTGACTTCACTATTTAACCAGAGATAGACTAGTACAGTACAGTATATAACCCCTGACTTCACTATTTAACCAGAGATAGACTAGTACAGTACAGTATATAACCCCTGACTTCACTATTTAACCAGAGATAGACTAGTACAGTACAGTATATAACCCCTGACTTCACTATTTAACCAGAGATAGACTAGTACAGTACAGTATATAACCCCTGACTTCACTATTTAACCAGAGATAGACTAGTACAGTACAGTATATAACCCCTGACTTCACTATTTAACCAGAGATAGACTAGTACAGTATATAACCCCTGACTTCACTATTTAACCAGAGATAGACTAGTACAGTACAGTATATAACCCCTGACTTCACTAGTTAACCAGAGATAGACTAGTACAGTACAGTATATAACCCCTGACTTCACTATTTAACCAGAGATAGACTAGTACAGTATATAACCCCTGACTTCACTATTTAACCAGAGATAGACTAGTACAGTACAGTATATAACCCCTGACTTCACTATTTAACCAGAGATAGACTAGGACAGTACAGTATATAACCCCTGACTTCACTATTTAACCAGAGATAGACTAGTACAGTATATAACCCCTGACTTCACTATTTAACCAGAGATAGACTAGTACAGTACAGTATATAACCCCTGACTTCACTATTTAACCAGAGATAGACTAGTACAGTACAGTATATAACCCCTGACTTCACTATTTAACCAGAGATAGACTAGTACAGTACAGTATATAACCCCTGACTTCACTAGTTAACCAGAGATAGACTAGTACAGTATATAACCCCTGGCTTCACTATTTAACCAGAGATAGACTAGTACAGTATATAACCCCTGGCTTCACTAGTTAACCAGAGATAGACTAGTACAGTACAGTATATAACCCCTGGCTTCACTATTTAACAAGAGATAGACTAGTACAGTACAGTATATAACCCCTGGCTTCACTATTTAACCAGAGATACACTAGTACATTACAGTATATAACCCCTGGCTTCACTATTTAACCAGAGATAGACTAGTACAGTATATAACCCCTGACTTCACTATTTAACCAGAGATAGACTAGTACAGTATATAACCCCTGACTTCACTATTTAACCAGAGATAGACTAGTACAGTACAGTATATAACCCCTGACTTCACTAGTTAACCAGAGATAGACTAGTACAGTATATAACCCCTGGCTTCACTATTTAACCAGAGATAGACTAGTACAGTATATAACCCCTGGCTTCACTAGTTAACCAGAGATAGACTAGTACAGTACAGTATATAACCCCTGGCTTCACTATTTAACAAGAGATAGACTAGTACAGTACAGTATATAACCCCTGGCTTCACTATTTAACCAGAGATACACTAGTACAGTACAGTATATAACCCCTGGCTTCACTATTTAACCAGAGATAGACTAGTACAGTATATAACCCCTGACTTCACTATTTAACCAGAGATAGACTAGTACAGTATATAACCCCTGACTTCACTATTTAACCAGAGATAGACTAGTACAGTACAGTATATAACCCCTGGCTTCACTATTTAACCAGAGATATACTAGTACAGTACAGTATATAACCCCTGCCTTCACTATTTAACCAGAGATAGACTAGTACAGTATATAACCCCTGACTTCACTATTTAACCAGAGATAGACTAGTACAGTATATAACCCCTGACTTCACTATTTAACCAGAGATAGACTAGTACAGTACAGTATATAACCCCTGACTTCACTATTTAACCAGAGATAGACTAGTACAGTATATAACCCCTGACTTCACTATTTAACCAGAGATAGACTAGTACAGTACAGTATATAACCCCTGGCTTCACTATTTAACCAGAGATAGACTAGTACAGTACTGTATATAACCCCTGACTTCACTAGTTAACCAGAGATAGACTAGTACAGTACAGTATATAACCCCTGACTTCACTAGTTAACCAGAGATAGACTAGTACAGTACAGTATATAACCCCTGACTTCACTAGTTAACCAGAGATAGACTAGTACAGTACAGTATATAACCCCTGACTTCACTATTTAACCAGAGATAGACTAGTACAGTATATAACCCCTGACTGCACTATTTAACCAGAGATAGACTAGTACAGTATATAACCCCTGACTTCACTATTTAACCAGAGATAGACTAGTACAGTACAGTATATAACCCCTGACTTCACTATTTAACCAGAGATAGACTAGTACAGTACAGTATATAACCCCTGACTGCACTATTTAACCAGAGATAGACTAGTACAGTATATAACCCCTGACATCACTAGTTAACCAGAGATAGACTAGTACAGTATATAACCCCTGACTTCACTATTTAACCAGAGATAGACTAGTACAGTACAGTATATAACCCCTGACTTCACTATTTAACCAGAGATAGACTAGTACAGTACAGTATATAACCCCTGACTTCACTATTTAACCAGAGATAGACTAGTACAGTACAGTATATAACCCCTGACTTCACTATTTAACCAGAGATAGACTAGTACAGTACAGTATATAACCCCTGACTTCACTATTTAACCAGAGATAGACTAGTACAGTACAGTATATAACCCCTGACTTCACTATTTAACCAGAGATAGACTAGTACAGTATATAACCCCTGACTTCACTATTTAACCAGAGATAGACTAGTACAGTATATAACCCCTGACTTCACTATTTAACCAGAGATATACTAGTACAGTACAGTATATAACCCCTGGCTTCACTATTTAACCAGAGATAGACTAGTACAGTATATAACCCCTGGCTTCACTAGTTAACCAGAGATAGACTAGTACAGTACAGTATATAACCCCTGACTTCACTATTTAACCAGAGATAGACTAGTACAGTACAGTATATAACCCCTGACTTCACTATTTAACCAGAGATAGACTAGTACCGTATATAACCCCTGACTTCACTATTTAACCAGAGATAGACTAGTACAGTACAGTATATAACCCCTGACTTCACTATTTAACCAGAGATAGACTAGTACAGTACAGTATATAACCCCTGACTTCACTATTTAACCAGAGATAGACTAGTACAGTATATAACCCCTGACTTCACTATTTAACCAGAGATAGACTAGTACAGTATATAACCCCTGACTTCACTATTTAACCAGAGATATACTAGTACAGTACAGTATATAACCCCTGGCTTCACTATTTAACCAGAGATAGACTAGTACAGTATATAACCCCTGGCTTCACTAGTTAACCAGAGATAGACTAGTACAGTACAGTATATAACCCCTGATTTCACTATTTAACCAGAGATAGACTAGTACAGTACAGTATATAACCCCTGACTTCACTATTTAACCAGAGATAGACTAGTACAGTATATAACCCCTGACTTCACTATTTAACCAGAGATAGACTAGTGCAGTATATAACCCCTGACTTCACTATTTAACCAGAGATAGACTAGTACAGTACAGTATATAACCCCTGACTTCACTATTTAACCAGAGATAGACTAGTACAGTACAGTATATAACCCCTGACTTCACTATTTAACCAGAGATAGACTAGTACAGTATATAACCCCTGACTTCACTATTTAACCAGAGATAGACTAGTACAGTATATAACCCCTGACTTCACTATTTAACCAGATATAGACTAGTACAGTACAGTATATAACCCCTGACTTCACTATTTAACCAGAGATAGACTAGTACAGTATATAACCCCTGACTTCACTATTTAACCAGATATAGACTAGTACAGTACAGTATATAACCCCTGACTTCACTATTTAACCAGAGATAGACTAGTACAGTATATAGCCCCTGACTTCACTATTTAACCAGAGATAGACTAGTACAGTACAGTATATAACCCCTGACTTCACTATTTAACCAGAGATAGACTAGTACAGTATATAACCCCTGACTTCACTATTTAACCAGAGATAGACTAGTACAGTACATTATATAACCCCTGACTTCACTATTTAACCAGAGATAGACTAGTACAGTATATAACCCCTGGCTTCACTATTTAACCAGAGATAGACTAGTACAGTATATAACCCCTGACTTCACTATTTAACCAGAGATAGACTAGTACAGTATATAACCCCTGACTTCACTATTTAACCAGATATAGACTAGTACAGTACAGTATATAACCCCTGGCTTCACTATTTAACCAGAGATAGACTAGTACAGTATATAGCCCCTGACTTCACTAGTTAACCAGAGATAGACTAGTACAGTATATAACCCCTGACTTCACTATTTAACCAGAGATAGACTAGTACAGTATATAACCCCTGACTTCACTATTTAACCAGAGATAGACTAGTACAGTATATAACCCCTGGCTTCACTAGTTAACCAGAGATAGACTAGTACAGTATATAACCCCTGGCTTCACTATTTAACCAGAGATAGACTAGTACAGTACAGTATATAGCCCCTGACTTCACTATTTAACCAGAGATAGACTAGTACAGTATATAACCCCTGACTTCACTATTTAACCAGAGATAGACTAGTACAGTATATAACCCCTGGCTTCACTATTTAACCAGAGATAGACTAGTACAGTATATAACCCCTGACTTCACTATTTAACCAGAGATAGACTAGTACAGTACAGTATATAACCCCTGACTTCACTATTTAACCAGAGATAGACTAGTACAGTACAGTATATAACCCCTGACTTCACTATTTAACCAGAGATAGACTAGTACAGTATATAACCCCTGACTTCACTATTTAACCAGAGATAGACTAGTACAGTACAGTATATAACCCCTGACTTCACTATTTAACCAGAGATAGACTAGGACAGTACAGTATATAACCCCTGACTTCACTATTTAACCAGAGATAGACTAGTACAGTATATAACCCCTGACTTCACTATTTAACCAGAGATAGACTAGTACAGTACAGTATATAACCCCTGACTTCACTATTTAACCAGAGATAGACTAGTACAGTACAGTATATAACCCCTGACTTCACTATTTAACCAGAGATAGACTAGTACAGTACAGTATATAACCCCTGACTTCACTAGTTAACCAGAGATAGACTAGTACAGTATATAACCCCTGGCTTCACTATTTAACCAGAGATAGACTAGTACAGTATATAACCCCTGGCTTCACTAGTTAACCAGAGATAGACTAGTACAGTACAGTATATAACCCCTGGCTTCACTATTTAACAAGAGATAGACTAGTACAGTACAGTATATAACCCCTGGCTTCACTATTTAACCAGAGATACACTAGTACATTACAGTATATAACCCCTGGCTTCACTATTTAACCAGAGATAGACTAGTACAGTATATAACCCCTGACTTCACTATTTAACCAGAGATAGACTAGTACAGTATATAACCCCTGACTTCACTATTTAACCAGAGATAGACTAGTACAGTATATAACCCCTGACTTCACTATTTAACCAGAGATATACTAGTACAGTACAGTATATAACCCCTGGCTTCACTATTTAACCAGAGATAGACTAGTACAGTATATAACCCCTGGCTTCCCTAGTTAACCAGAGATAGACTAGTACAGTACAGTATATAACCCCTGGCTTCACTATTTAACAAGAGATAGACTAGTACAGTACAGTATATAACCCCTGGCTTCACTATTTAACCAGAGATACACTAGTACAGTACAGTATATAACCCCTGGCTTCACTATTTAACCAGAGATAGACTAGTACAGTATATAACCCCTGACTTCACTATTTAACCAGAGATAGACTAGTACAGTATATAACCCCTGACTTCACTATTTAACCAGAGATAGACTAGTACAGTACAGTATATAACCCCTGGCTTCACTATTTAACCAGAGATATACTAGTACAGTACAGTATATAACCCCTGCCTTCACTATTTAACCAGAGATAGACTAGTACAGTATATAACCCCTGACTTCACTATTTAACCAGAGATAGACTAGTACAGTATATAACCCCTGACTTCACTATTTAACCAGAGATAGACTAGTACAGTACAGTATATAACCCCTGACTTCACTATTTAACCAGAGATAGACTAGTACAGTATATAACCCCTGACTTCACTATTTAACCAGAGATAGACTAGTACAGTACAGTATATAACCCCTGGCTTCACTATTTAACCAGAGATAGACTAGTACAGTACTGTATATAACCCCTGACTTCACTAGTTAACCAGAGATAGACTAGTACAGTACAGTATATAACCCCTGACTTCACTAGTTAACCAGAGATAGACTAGTACAGTACAGTATATAACCCCTGACTTCACTAGTTAACCAGAGATAGACTAGTACAGTACAGTATATAACCCCTGACTTCACTATTTAACCAGAGATAGACTAGTACAGTATATAACCCCTGACTTCACTATTTAACCAGAGATAGACTAGTACAGTACAGTATATAACCCCTGACTTCACTATTTAACCAGAGATAGACTAGTACAGTACAGTATATAACCCTGACTTCACTATTTAACCAGAGATAGACTAGTACAGTATATAACCCCTGACTTCACTAGTTAACCAGAGATAGACTAGTACAGTATATAACCCCTGACTTCACTATTTAACCAGAGATAGACTAGTACAGTACAGTATATAACCCCTGACTTCACTATTTAACCAGAGATAGACTAGTACAGTACAGTATATAACCCCTGACTTCACTATTTAACCAGAGATAGACTAGTACAGTACAGTATATAACCCCTGACTTCACTATTTAACCAGAGATAGACTAGTACAGTACAGTATATAACCCCTGACTTCACTATTTAACCAGAGATAGACTAGTACAGTACAGTATATAACCCCTGACTTCACTATTTAACCAGAGATAGACTAGTACAGTATATAACCCCTGACTTCACTATTTAACCAGAGATAGACTAGTACAGTATATAACCCCTGACTTCACTATTTAACCAGAGATATACTAGTACAGTACAGTATATAACCCCTGGCTTCACTATTTAACCAGAGATAGACTAGTACAGTATATAACCCCTGGCTTCACTAGTTAACCAGAGATAGACTAGTACAGTACAGTATATAACCCCTGACTTCACTAGTTAACCAGAGATAGACTAGTACAGTACAGTATATAACCCCTGACTTCACTATTTAACCAGAGATAGACTAGTACCGTATATAACCCCTGACTTCACTATTTAACCAGAGATAGACTAGTACAGTACAGTATATAACCCCTGACTTCACTATTTAACCAGAGATAGACTAGTACAGTACAGTATATAACCCCTGACTTCACTATTTAACCAGAGATAGACTAGTACAGTACAGTATATAACCCCTGACTTCACTATTTAACCAGAGATAGACTAGTACAGTATATAACCCCTGACTTCACTATTTAACCAGAGATAGACTAGTACAGTATATAACCCCTGACTTCACTATTTAACCAGAGATATACTAGTACAGTACAGTATATAACCCCTGGCTTCACTATTTAACCAGAGATAGACTAGTACAGTATATAACCCCTGGCTTCACTAGTTAACCAGAGATAGACTAGTACAGTACAGTATATAACCCCTGATTTCACTATTTAACCAGAGATAGACTAGTACAGTACAGTATATAACCCCTGACTTCACTATTTAACCAGAGATAGACTAGTACAGTATATAACCCCTGACTTCACTATTTAACCAGAGATAGACTAGTGCAGTATATAACCCCTGACTTCACTATTTAACCAGAGATAGACTAGTACAGTACAGTATATAACCCCTGACTTCACTATTTAACCAGAGATAGACTAGTACAGTACAGTATATAACCCCTGGCTTCACTCGTTAACCAGAGATAGACTAGTACAGTACAGTATATAACCCCTGACTTCACTATTTAACCAGAGATAGACTAGTACAGTACAGTATATAACCCCTGGCTTCACTATTTAACCAGAGATATACTAGTACAGTACAGTATATAACCCCTGCCTTCACTATTTAACCAGAGATAGACTAGTACAGTATATAACCCCTGACTTCACTATTTAACCAGAGATAGACTAGTACAGTATATAACCCCTGACTTCACTATTTAACCAGAGATAGACTAGTACAGTACAGTATATAACCCCTGACTTCACTATTTAACCAGAGATAGACTAGTACAGTATATAACCCCTGACTTCACTATTTAACCAGAGATAGACTAGTACAGTACAGTATATAACCCCTGGCTTCACTATTTAACCAGAGATAGACTAGTACAGTACTGTATATAACCCCTGACTTCACTAGTTAACCAGAGATAGACTAGTACAGTACAGTATATAACCCCTGACTTCACTAGTTAACCAGAGATAGACTAGTACAGTACAGTATATAACCCCTGACTTCACTAGTTAACCAGAGATAGACTAGTACAGTACAGTATATAACCCCTGACTTCACTATTTAACCAGAGATAGACTAGTACAGTATATAACCCCTGACTTCACTATTTAACCAGAGATAGACTAGTACAGTACAGTATATAACCCCTGACTTCACTATTTAACCAGAGATAGACTAGTACAGTACAGTATATAACCCTGACTTCACTATTTAACCAGAGATAGACTAGTACAGTATATAACCCCTGACTTCACTAGTTAACCAGAGATAGACTAGTACAGTATATAACCCCTGACTTCACTATTTAACCAGAGATAGACTAGTACAGTACAGTATATAACCCCTGACTTCACTATTTAACCAGAGATAGACTAGTACAGTACAGTATATAACCCCTGACTTCACTATTTAACCAGAGATAGACTAGTACAGTACAGTATATAACCCCTGACTTCACTATTTAACCAGAGATAGACTAGTACAGTACAGTATATAACCCCTGACTTCACTATTTAACCAGAGATAGACTAGTACAGTACAGTATATAACCCCTGACTTCACTATTTAACCAGAGATAGACTAGTACAGTATATAACCCCTGACTTCACTATTTAACCAGAGATAGACTAGTACAGTATATAACCCCTGACTTCACTATTTAACCAGAGATATACTAGTACAGTACAGTATATAACCCCTGGCTTCACTATTTAACCAGAGATAGACTAGTACAGTATATAACCCCTGGCTTCACTAGTTAACCAGAGATAGACTAGTACAGTACAGTATATAACCCCTGACTTCACTAGTTAACCAGAGATAGACTAGTACAGTACAGTATATAACCCCTGACTTCACTATTTAACCAGAGATAGACTAGTACCGTATATAACCCCTGACTTCACTATTTAACCAGAGATAGACTAGTACAGTACAGTATATAACCCCTGACTTCACTATTTAACCAGAGATAGACTAGTACAGTACAGTATATAACCCCTGACTTCACTATTTAACCAGAGATAGACTAGTACAGTACAGTATATAACCCCTGACTTCACTATTTAACCAGAGATAGACTAGTACAGTATATAACCCCTGACTTCACTATTTAACCAGAGATAGACTAGTACAGTATATAACCCCTGACTTCACTATTTAACCAGAGATATACTAGTACAGTACAGTATATAACCCCTGGCTTCACTATTTAACCAGAGATAGACTAGTACAGTATATAACCCCTGGCTTCACTAGTTAACCAGAGATAGACTAGTACAGTACAGTATATAACCCCTGATTTCACTATTTAACCAGAGATAGACTAGTACAGTACAGTATATAACCCCTGACTTCACTATTTAACCAGAGATAGACTAGTACAGTATATAACCCCTGACTTCACTATTTAACCAGAGATAGACTAGTGCAGTATATAACCCCTGACTTCACTATTTAACCAGAGATAGACTAGTACAGTACAGTATATAACCCCTGACTTCACTATTTAACCAGAGATAGACTAGTACAGTACAGTATATAACCCCTGGCTTCACTCGTTAACCAGAGATAGACTAGTACAGTACAGTATATAACCCCTGACTTCACTATTTAACCAGAGATAGACTAGTACAGTACAGTATATAACCCCTGACTTCACTATTTAACCAGAGATAGACTAGTACAGTATATAACCCCTGACTTCACTATTTAACCAGAGATAGACTAGTACAGTATATAACCCCTGACTTCACTATTTAACCAGATATAGACTAGTACAGTACAGTATATAACCCCTGACTTCACTATTTAACCAGAGATAGACTAGTACAGTATATAACCCCTGACTTCACTATTTAACCAGATATAGACTAGTACAGTACAGTATATAACCCCTGACTTCACTATTTAACCAGAGATAGACTAGTACAGTATATAGCCCCTGACTTCACTATTTAACCAGAGATAGACTAGTACAGTACAGTATATAACCCCTGACTTCACTATTTAACCAGAGATAGACTAGTACAGTATATAACCCCTGACTTCACTATTTAACCAGAGATAGACTAGTACAGTACATTATATAACCCCTGACTTCACTATTTAACCAGAGATAGACTAGTACAGTATATAACCCCTGGCTTCACTATTTAACCAGAGATAGACTAGTACAGTATATAACCCCTGACTTCACTATTTAACCAGAGATAGACTAGTACAGTACAGTATATAACCCCTGACTTCACTATTTAACCAGAGATAGACTAGTACAGTACAGTATATAACCCCTGGCTTCACTCGTTAACCAGAGATAGACTAGTACAGTACAGTATATAACCCCTGACTTCACTATTTAACCAGAGATAGACTAGTACAGTACAGTATATAACCCCTGACTTCACTATTTAACCAGAGATAGACTAGTACAGTATATAACCCCTGACTTCACTATTTAACCAGAGATAGACTAGTACAGTATATAACCCCTGACTTCACTATTTAACCAGATATAGACTAGTACAGTACAGTATATAACCCCTGACTTCACTATTTAACCAGAGATAGACTAGTACAGTATATAACCCCTGACTTCACTATTTAACCAGATATAGACTAGTACAGTACAGTATATAACCCCTGACTTCACTATTTAACCAGAGATAGACTAGTACAGTATATAGCCCCTGACTTCACTATTTAACCAGAGATAGACTAGTACAGTACAGTATATAACCCCTGACTTCACTATTTAACCAGAGATAGACTAGTACAGTATATAACCCCTGACTTCACTATTTAACCAGAGATAGACTAGTACAGTACATTATATAACCCCTGACTTCACTATTTAACCAGAGATAGACTAGTACAGTATATAACCCCTGGCTTCACTATTTAACCAGAGATAGACTAGTACAGTATATAACCCCTGACTTCACTATTTAACCAGAGATAGACTAGTACAGTATATAACCCCTGACTTCACTATTTAACCAGATATAGACTAGTACAGTACAGTATATAACCCCTGGCTTCACTATTTAACCAGAGATAGACTAGTACAGTATATAGCCCCTGACTTCACTAGTTAACCAGAGATAGACTAGTACAGTATATAACCCCTGACTTCACTATTTAACCAGAGATAGACTAGTACAGTATATAACCCCTGACTTCACTATTTAACCAGAGATAGACTAGTACAGTATATAACCCCTGGCTTCACTAGTTAACCAGAGATAGACTAGTACAGTATATAACCCCTGGCTTCACTATTTAACCAGAGATAGACTAGTACAGTACAGTATATAGCCCCTGACTTCACTATTTAACCAGAGATAGACTAGTACAGTATATAACCCCTGACTTCACTATTTAACCAGAGATAGACTAGTACAGTATATAACCCCTGGCTTCACTATTTAACCAGAGATAGACTAGTACAGTATATAACCCCTGACTTCACTATTTAACCAGAGATAGACTAGTACAGTACAGTATATAACCCCTGACTTCACTATTTAACCAGAGATAGACTAGTACAGTACAGTATATAACCCCTGACTTCACTATTTAACCAGAGATAGACTAGTACAGTACAGTATATAACCCCCGACTTCACTATTTAACCAGAGATAGACTAGTACAGTATATAACCCCTGACTTCACTATTTAACCAGAGATAGACTAGTACAGTACAGTATATAACCCCTGACTTCACTATTTAACCAGAGATAGACTAGTACAGTACAGTATAACCCCTGACTTCACTATTTAACCAGAGATAGACTAGTACAGTATATAACCCCTGACTTCACTATTTAACCAGAGATAGACTAGTACAGTATATAACCCCTGACTTCACTATTTAACCAGAGATAGACTAGTACAGTACAGTATATAACCCCTGACTTCACTATTTAACCAGAGATAGACTAGTACAGTACAGTATATAACCCCTGACTTCACTATTTAACCAGAGATAGACTAGTACAGTACAGTATATAACCCCTGACTTCACTATTTAACCAGAGATAGACTAGTACAGTACAGTATATAACCCCTGACTTCACTATTTAACCAGAGATAGACTAGTACAGTATATAACCCCTGACTTCACTATTTAACCAGAGATAGACTAGTACAGTATATAACCCCTGACTTCACTATTTAACCAGAGATAGACTAGTACAGTATATAACCTCTGACTTCACTATTTAACCAGATATAGACTATTACAGTACAGTATATAACCCCTGACTTCACTATTTAACCAGAGATAGACTAGTACAGTATATAGCCCCTGACTTCACTATTTAACCAGAGATAGACTAGTACAGTATATAACCCCTGACTTCACTATTTAACCAGAGATAGACTAGTACAGTATATAACCCCTGACTTCACTATTTAACCAGAGATAGACTAGTACAGTACAGTATATAACCCCTGACTTCACTATTTAACCAGAGATAGACTAGTACAGTACAGTATATAACCCCTGACTTCACTATTTAACCAGAGATAGACTAGTACAGTACAGTATATAACCCCTGACTTCACTATTTAACCAGAGATAGACTAGTACAGTATATAACCCCTGACTTCACTATTTAACCAGAGATAGACTAGTACAGTATATAACCCCTGACTTCACTATTTAACCAGAGATAGACTAGTACAGTATATAACCCCTGACTTCACTATTTAACCAGATATAGACTAGTACAGTACAGTATATAACCCCTGACTTCACTATTTAACCAGAGATAGACTAGTACAGTATATAACCCCTGACTTCACTATTTAACCAGAGATAGACTAGTACAGTATATAGCCCCTGACTTCACTATTTAACCAGAGATAGACTAGTACAGTACAGTATATAACCCCTGACTTCACTATTTAACCAGAGATAGACTAGTACAGTATATAACCCCTGACTTCACTATTTAACCAGAGATAGACTAGTACAGTACATTATATAACCCCTGACTTCACTATTTAACCAGAGATAGACTAGTACAGTACATTATATAACCCCTGGCTTCACTATTTAACCAGAGATAGACTAGTACAGTATATAACCCCTGGCTTCACTATTTAACCAGAGATAGACTAGTACAGTATATAACCCCTGGCTTCACTATTTAACCAGAGATAGACTAGTACAGTATATAACCCCTGACTTCACTATTTAACCAGAGATAGACTAGTACAGTATATAACCCCTGACTTCACTATTTAACCAGAGATAGACTAGTACAGTATATAACCCCTGGCTTCACTATTTAACCAGAGATAGACTAGTACAGTATATAACCCCTGACTTCACTATTTAACCAGAGATAGACTCGTACAGTATATAACCCCTGACTTCACTATTTAACCAGATATAGACTAGTACAATACAGTATATAACCCCTGGCTTCACTATTTAACCAGAGATAGACTAGTACAGTATATAGCCCCTGACTTCACTAGTTAACCAGAGATAGACTAGTACAGTATATAACCCCTGACTTCACTATTTAACCAGAGATAGACTAGTACAGTATATAACCCCTGACTTCACTATTTAACCAGAGATAGACTAGTACAGTATATAACCCCTGGCTTCACTAGTTAACCAGAGATAGACTAGTACAGTATATAACCCCTGACTTCACTATTTAACCAGATATAGACTAGTACAGTACAGTATATAACCCCTGGCTTCACTATTTAACCAGATATAGACTAGTACAGTACAGTATATAACCCCTGACTTCACTATTTAACCAGAGATAGACTAGTACAGTATATAACCCCTGACTTCACTATTTAACCAGAGATAGACTAGTACAGTACAGTATATAACCCCTGATTTCACTATTTAACCAGAAATAGACTAGTACAGTACAGTATATAACCCCTGACTTCACTATTTAACCAGATATAGACTAGTACAGTACAGTATATAACCCCTGACTTCACTATTTAACCAGAGATAGACTAGTACAGTATATAACCCCTGGCTTCACTATTTAACCAGAGATAGACTAGTACAGTACAGTATATAGCCCCTGACTTCACTATTTAACCAGAGATAGACTAGTACAGTACAGTATATAACCCCTGACTTCACTATTTAACCAGATATAGACTAGTACAGTACAGTATATAACCCCTGGCTTCACTATTTAACCAGAGATAGACTAGTACAGTACAGTATATAACCCCTGGCTTCACTATTTAACCAGAGATAGACTAGTACAGTATATAGCCCCTGACTTCACTAGTTAACCAGAGATAGACTAGTACAGTATATAACCCCTGACTTCACTATTTAACCAGAGATAGACTAGTACAGTATATAACCCCTGACTTCACTATTTAACCAGAGATAGACTAGTACAGTATATAACCCCTGGCTTCACTAGTTAACCAGAGATAGACTAGTACAGTACAGTATATAGCCCCTGACTTCACTATTTAACCAGAGATAGACTAGTACAGTACAGTATATAACCCCTGACTTCACTATTTAACCAGAGATAGACTAGTACAGTATATAACCCCTGACTTCACTATTTAACCAGAGATAGACTAGTACAGTACATTATATAACCCCTGACTTCACTATTTAACCAGAGATAGACTAGTACAGTATATAACCCCTGGCTTCACTATTTAACCAGAGATAGACTAGTACAGTATATAACCCCTGACTTCACTATTTAACCAGAGATAGACTAGTACAGTATATAACCCCTGACTTCACTATTTAACCAGAGATAGACTAGTACAGTATATAACCCCTGGCTTCACTATTTAACCAGAGATAGACTAGTACAGTATATAACCCCTGACTTCACTATTTAACCAGAGATAGACTAGTACAGTATATAACCCCTGACTTCACTATTTAACCAGAAATAGACTAGTACAGTACAGTATATAACCCCTGACTTCACTATTTAACCAGATATAGACTAGTACAGTACAGTATATAACCCCTGACTTCACTATTTAACCAGAGATAGACTAGTACAGTATATAACCCCTGGCTTCACTATTTAACCAGAGATAGACTAGTACAGTACAGTATATAGCCCCTGACTTCACTATTTAACCAGAGATAGACTAGTACAGTACAGTATATAACCCCTGGCTTCACTATTTAACCAGAGATAGACTAGTACAGTACAGTATATAACCCCTGGCTTCACTATTTAACCAGAGATAGACTAGTACAGTATATAGCCCCTGACTTCACTAGTTAACCAGAGATAGACTAGTACAGTATATAACCCCTGACTTCACTATTTAACCAGAGATAGACTAGTACAGTATATAACCCCTGACTTCACTATTTAACCAGAGATAGACTAGTACAGTATATAACCCCTGGCTTCACTAGTTAACCAGAGATAGACTAGTACAGTATATAACCCCTGGCTTCACTATTTAACCAGAGATAGACTAGTAAGGTACAGTATATAGCCCCTGACTTCACTATTTAACCAGAGATAGACTAGTACAGTATATAACCCCTGACTTCACTATTTAACCAGAGATAGACTAGTACAGTATATAACCCCTGGCTTCACTATTTAACCAGAGATAGACTAGTACAGTATATAACCCCTGACTTCACTATTTAACCAGAGATAGACTAGTACAGTACAGTATATAACCCCTGACTTCACTATTTAACCAGAGAGAGACTAGTACAGTACAGTATATAACCCCTGACTTCACTATTTAACCAGAGATAGACTAGTACAGTACAGTATATAACCCCCGAATTCACTATTTAACCAGAGATAGACTAGTACAGTATATAACCCCTGACTTCACTATTTAACCAGAGATAGACTAGTACAGTACAGTATATAACCCCTGACTTCACTATTTAACCAGAGATAGACTAGTACAGTACAGTATAACCCCTGACTTCACTATTTAACCAGAGATAGACTAGTACAGTATATAACCCCTGACTTCACTATTTAACCAGAGATAGACTAGTACAGTATATAACCCCTGACTTCACTATTTAACCAGAGATAGACTAGTACAGTACAGTATATAACCCCTGACTTCACTATTTAACCAGAGATAGACTAGTACAGTACAGTATATAACCCCTGACTTCACTATTTAACCAGAGATAGACTAGTACAGTACAGTATATAACCCCTGACTTCACTATTTAACCAGAGATAGACTAGTACAGTACAGTATATAACCCCTGACTTCACTATTTAACCAGAGATAGACTAGTACAGTATATAACCCCTGACTTCACTATTTAACCAGAGATAGACTAGTACAGTATATAACCCCTGACTTCACTATTTAACCAGAGATAGACTAGTACAGTATATAACCTCTGACTTCACTATTTAACCAGATATAGACTAGTACAGTACAGTATATAACCCCTGACTTCACTATTTAACCAGAGATAGACTAGTACAGTATATAACCCCTGACTTCACTATTTAACCAGATATAGACTAGTACAGTACAGTATATAACCCCTGACTTCACTATTTAACCAGAGATAGACTAGTACAGTATATAGCCCCTGACTTCACTATTTAACCAGAGATAGACTAGTACAGTACAGTATATAACCCCTGACTTCACTATTTAACCAGAGATAGACTAGTACAGTATATAACCCCTGACTTCACTATTTAACCAGAGATAGACTAGTACAGTACAGTATATAACCCCTGACTTCACTATTTAACCAGAGATAGACTAGTACAGTACAGTATATAACCCCTGACTTCACTATTTAACCAGAGATAGACTAGTACAGTATATAACCCCTGACTTCACTATTTAACCAGAGATAGACTAGTACAGTATATAACCCCTGACTTCACTATTTAACCAGAGATAGACTAGTACAGTATATAACCCCTGACTTCACTATTTCACCAGAGATAGACTAGTACAGTATATAACCCCTGACTTCACTATTTAACCAGATATAGACTAGTACAGTACAGTATATAACCCCTGACTTCACTATTTAACCAGAGATAGACTAGTACAGTATATAACCCCTGACTTCACTATTTAACCAGAGACAGACTAGTACAGTATATAGCCCCTGACTTCACTATTTAACCAGAGATAGACTAGTACAGTACAGTATATAACCCCTGACTTCACTATTTAACCAGAGATAGACTAGTACAGTATATAACCCCTGACTTCACTATTTAACCAGAGATAGACTAGTACAGTACATTATATAACCCCTGACTTCACTATTTAACCAGAGATAGACTAGTACAGTATATAACCCCTGGCTTCACTATTTAACCAGAGATAGACTAGTACAGTATATAACCCCTGACTTCACTATTTAACCAGAGATAGACTAGTACAGTATATAACCCCTGACTTCACTATTTAACCAGATATAGACTAGTACAGTACAGTATATAACCCCTGGCTTCACTATTTAACCAGAGATAGACTAGTACAGTATATAGCCCCTGACTTCACTAGTTAACCAGAGATAGACTAGTACAGTATATAACCCCTGACTTCACTATTTAACCAGAGATAGACTAGTACAGTATATAACCCCTGACTTCACTATTTAACCAGAGATAGACTAGTACAGTATATAACCCCTGGCTTCACTAG
This sequence comes from Salvelinus alpinus, assembly GCF_045679555.1. NCBI lineage: Eukaryota > Metazoa > Chordata > Actinopteri > Salmoniformes > Salmonidae > Salvelinus > Salvelinus alpinus. The sequence goes on along the minus strand of NC_092095.1, from coordinate 85,269,178 downwards.
TTAACCAGAGATAGACTAGTACAGTATATAACCCCTGACTTCACTATTTAACCAGATATAGACTAGTACAGTACAGTATATAACCCCTGGCTTCACTATTTAACCAGATATAGACTAGTACAGTACAGTATATAACCCCTGACTTCACTATTTAACCAGAGATAGACTAGTACAGTATATAACCCCTGACTTCACTATTTAACCAGAGATAGACTAGTACAGTACAGTATATAACCCCTGATTTCACTATTTAACCAGAAATAGACTAGTACAGTACAGTATATAACCCCTGACTTCACTATTTAACCAGAGATAGACTTGTACAGTATATAACCCCTGGCTTCACTATTTAACCAGAGATAGACTAGTACAGTACAGTATATAGCCCCTGACTTCACTATTTAACCAGAGATAGACTAGTACAGTATATAACCCCTGACTTCACTATTTAACCAGAGATAGACTAGTACAGTATATAACCCCTGGCTTCACTATTTAACCAGAGATAGACTAGTACAGTACAGTATATAACCCCTGACTTCACTATTTAACCAGATATAGACTAGTACAGTACAGTATATAACCCCTGGCTTCACTATTTAACCAGAGATAGACTAGTACAGTATATAGCCCCTGACTTCACTAGTTAACCAGAGATAGACTAGTACAGTATATAACCCCTGACTTCACTATTTAACCAGAGATAGACTAGTACAGTATATAACCCCTGACTTCACTATTTAACCAGAGATAGACTAGTACAGTATATAACCCCTGACTTCACTATTTAACCAGAGATAGACTAGTACAGTATATAACCCCTGGCTTCACTAGTTAACCAGAGATAGACTAGTACAGTATATAACCCCTGGCTTCACTATTTAACCAGAGATAGACTAGTACAGTACAGTATAAAGCCCCTGACTTCACTATTTAACCAGAGATAGACTAGTACAGTATATAACCCCTGACTTCACTATTTAACCAGAGATAGACTAGTACAGTATATAACCCCTGGCTTCACTATTTAACCAGAGATAGACTAGTACAGTATATAACCCCTGACTTCACTATTTAACCAGAGATAGACTAGTACAGTACAGTATATAACCCCTGACTTCACTATTTAACCAGAGATAGACTAGTACAGTACAGTATATAACCCCTGACTTCACTATTTAACCAGAGATAGACTAGTACAGTACAGTATATAACCCCTGACTTCACTATTTAACCAGAGATAGACTAGTACAGTACAGTATATAACCCCCGACTTCACTATTTAACCAGAGATAGACTAGTACAGTATATAACCCCTGACTTCACTATTTAACCAGAGATAGACTAGTACAGTACAGTATATAACCCCTGACTTCACTATTTAACCAGAGATAGACTAGTACAGTACAGTATAACCCCTGACTTCACTATTTAACCAGAGATAGACTAGTACAGTATATAACCCCTGACTTCACTATTTAACCAGAGATAGACTAGTACAGTATATAACCCCTGACTTCACTATTTAACCAGAGATAGACTAGTACAGTACAGTATATAACCCCTGACTTCACTATTTAACCAGAGATAGACTAGTACAGTACAGTATATAACCCCTGACTTCACTATTTAACCAGAGATAGACTAGTACAGTACAGTATATAACCCCTGACTTCACTATTTAACCAGAGATAGACTAGTACAGTACAGTATATAACCCCTGACTTCACTATTTAACCAGAGATAGACTAGTACAGTATATAACCCCTGACTTCACTATTTAACCAGAGATAGACTAGTACAGTATATAACCCCTGACTTCACTATTTAACCAGAGATAGACTAGTACAGTATATAACCTCTGACTTCACTATTTAACCAGATATAGACTAGTACAGTACAGTATATAACCCCTGACTTCACTATTTAACCAGAGATAGACTAGTACAGTATATAACCCCTGACTTCACTATTTAACCAGAGATAGACTAGTACAGTATATAACCCCTGACTTCACTATTTAACCAGATATAGACTAGTACAGTACAGTATATAACCCCTGGCTTCACTATTTAACCAGAGATAGACTAGTACAGTATATAGCCCCTGACTTCACTAGTTAACCAGAGATAGACTAGTACAGTATATAACCCCTGACTTCACTATTTAACCAGAGATAGACTAGTACAGTATATAACCCCTGACTTCACTATTTAACCAGAGATAGACTAGTACAGTATATAACCCCTGGCTTCACTAGTTAACCAGAGATAGACTAGTACAGTATATAACCCCTGACTTCACTATTTAACCAGATATAGACTAGTACAGTACAGTATATAACCCCTGGCTTCACTATTTAACCAGATATAGACTAGTACAGTACAGTATATAACCCCTGACTTCACTATTTAACCAGAGATAGACTAGTACAGTATATAACCCCTGACTTCACTATTTAACCAGAGATAGACTAGTACAGTACAGTATATAACCCCTGATTTCACTATTTAACCAGAAATAGACTAGTACAGTACAGTATATAACCCCTGACTTCACTATTTAACCAGAGATAGACTTGTACAGTATATAACCCCTGGCTTCACTATTTAACCAGAGATAGACTAGTACAGTACAGTATATAGCCCCTGACTTCACTATTTAACCAGAGATAGACTAGTACAGTATATAACCCCTGACTTCACTATTTAACCAGAGATAGACTAGTACAGTATATAACCCCTGGCTTCACTATTTAACCAGAGATAGACTAGTACAGTACAGTATATAACCCCTGACTTCACTATTTAACCAGATATAGACTAGTACAGTACAGTATATAACCCCTGGCTTCACTATTTAACCAGAGATAGACTAGTACAGTATATAGCCCCTGACTTCACTAGTTAACCAGAGATAGACTAGTACAGTATATAACCCCTGACTTCACTATTTAACCAGAGATAGACTAGTACAGTATATAACCCCTGACTTCACTATTTAACCAGAGATAGACTAGTACAGTATATAACCCCTGACTTCACTATTTAACCAGAGATAGACTAGTACAGTATATAACCCCTGGCTTCACTAGTTAACCAGAGATAGACTAGTACAGTATATAACCCCTGGCTTCACTATTTAACCAGAGATAGACTAGTACAGTACAGTATAAAGCCCCTGACTTCACTATTTAACCAGAGATAGACTAGTACAGTATATAACCCCTGACTTCACTATTTAACCAGAGATAGACTAGTACAGTATATAACCCCTGACTTCACTATTTAACCAGAGATAGACTAGTACAGTACAGTATATAACCCCTGACTTCACTATTTAACCAGAGATAGACTAGTACAGTATATAACCCCTGACTTCACTATTTAACCAGAGATAGACTAGTACAGTATATAACCCCTGACTTCACTATTTAACCAGAGATAGACTAGTACAGTATATAACCTCTGACTTCACTATTTAACCAGATATAGACTAGTACAGTACAGTATATAACCCCTGACTTCACTATTTAACCAGAGATAGACTAGTACAGTATATAACCCCTGACTTCACTATTTAACCAGAGATAGACTAGTACAGTATATAACCCCTGACTTCACTATTTAACCAGATATAGACTAGTACAGTACAGTATATAACCCCTGGCTTCACTATTTAACCAGAGATAGACTAGTACAGTATATAGCCCCTGACTTCACTAGTTAACCAGAGATAGACTAGTACAGTATATAACCCCTGACTTCACTATTTAACCAGAGATAGACTAGTACAGTATATAACCCCTGACTTCACTATTTAACCAGAGATAGACTAGTACAGTATATAACCCCTGGCTTCACTAGTTAACCAGAGATAGACTAGTACAGTATATAACCCCTGACTTCACTATTTAACCAGATATAGACTAGTACAGTACAGTATATAACCCCTGGCTTCACTATTTAACCAGATATAGACTAGTACAGTACAGTATATAACCCCTGACTTCACTATTTAACCAGAGATAGACTAGTACAGTATATAACCCCTGACTTCACTATTTAACCAGAGATAGACTAGTACAGTACAGTATATAACCCCTGATTTCACTATTTAACCAGAAATAGACTAGTACAGTACAGTATATAACCCCTGACTTCACTATTTAACCAGAGATAGACTTGTACAGTATATAACCCCTGGCTTCACTATTTAACCAGAGATAGACTAGTACAGTACAGTATATAGCCCCTGACTTCACTATTTAACCAGAGATAGACTAGTACAGTATATAACCCCTGACTTCACTATTTAACCAGAGATAGACTAGTACAGTATATAACCCCTGGCTTCACTATTTAACCAGAGATAGACTAGTACAGTACAGTATATAACCCCTGACTTCACTATTTAACCAGATATAGACTAGTACAGTACAGTATATAACCCCTGGCTTCACTATTTAACCAGAGATAGACTAGTACAGTATATAGCCCCTGACTTCACTAGTTAACCAGAGATAGACTAGTACAGTATATAACCCCTGACTTCACTATTTAACCAGAGATAGACTAGTACAGTATATAACCCCTGACTTCACTATTTAACCAGAGATAGACTAGTACAGTATATAACCCCTGACTTCACTATTTAACCAGAGATAGACTAGTACAGTATATAACCCCTGGCTTCACTAGTTAACCAGAGATAGACTAGTACAGTATATAACCCCTGGCTTCACTATTTAACCAGAGATAGACTAGTACAGTACAGTATAAAGCCCCTGACTTCACTATTTAACCAGAGATAGACTAGTACAGTATATAACCCCTGACTTCACTATTTAACCAGAGATAGACTAGTACAGTATATAACCCCTGGCTTCACTATTTAACCAGAGATAGACTAGTACAGTATATAACCCCTGACTTCACTATTTAACCAGAGATAGACTAGTACAGTACAGTATATAACCCCTGACTTCACTATTTAACCAGAGATAGACTAGTACAGTACAGTATATAACCCCTGACTTCACTATTTAACCAGAGATAGACTAGTACAGTACAGTATATAACCCCCGACTTCACTATTTAACCAGAGATAGACTAGTACAGTATATAACCCCTGACTTCACTATTTAACCAGAGATAGACTAGTACAGTACAGTATATAACCCCTGACTTCACTATTTAACCAGAGATAGACTAGTACAGTACAGTATAACCCCTGACTTCACTATTTAACCAGAGATAGACTAGTACAGTATATAACCCCTGACTTCACTATTTAACCAGAGATAGACTAGTACAGTATATAACCCCTGACTTCACTATTTAACCAGAGATAGACTAGTACAGTACAGTATATAACCCCTGACTTCACTATTTAACCAGAGATAGACTAGTACAGTACAGTATATAACCCCTGACTTCACTATTTAACCAGAGATAGACTAGTACAGTACAGTATATAACCCCTGACTTCACTATTTAACCAGAGATAGACTAGTACAGTATATAACCCCTGACTTCACTATTTAACCAGAGATAGACTAGTACAGTATATAACCCCTGACTTCACTATTTAACCAGAGATAGACTAGTACAGTATATAACCCCTGACTTCACTATTTAACCAGAGATAGACTAGTACAGTATATAACCTCTGACTTCACTATTTAACCAGATATAGACTAGTACAGTACAGTATATAACCCCTGACTTCACTATTTAACCAGAGATAGACTAGTACAGTATATAACCCCTGACTTCACTATTTAACCAGATATAGACTAGTACAGTACAGTATATAACCCCTGACTTCACTATTTAACCAGAGATAGACTAGTACAGTATATAGCCCCTGACTTCACTATTTAACCAGAGATAGACTAGTACAGTACAGTATATAACCCCTGACTTCACTATTTAACCAGAGATAGACTAGTACAGTATATAACCCCTGACTTCACTATTTAACCAGAGATAGACTAGTACAGTACAGTATATAACCCCTGGCTTCACTAGTTAACCAGAGATAGACTAGTACAGTATATAACCCCTGGCTTCACTATTTAACCAGAGATAGACTAGTACAGTACAGTATAAAGCCCCTGACTTCACTATTTAACCAGAGATAGACTAGTACAGTATATAACCCCTGACTTCACTATTTAACCAGAGATAGACTAGTACAGTATATAACCCCTGGCTTCACTATTTAACCAGAGATAGACTAGTACAGTATATAACCCCTGACTTCACTATTTAACCAGAGATAGACTAGTACAGTACAGTATATAACCCCTGACTTCACTATTTAACCAGAGATAGACTAGTACAGTACAGTATATAACCCCTGACTTCACTATTTAACCAGAGATAGACTAGTACAGTACAGTATATAACCCCTGACTTCACTATTTAACCAGAGATAGACTAGTACAGTACAGTATATAACCCCCGACTTCACTATTTAACCAGAGATAGACTAGTACAGTATATAACCCCTGACTTCACTATTTAACCAGAGATAGACTAGTACAGTACAGTATATAACCCCTGACTTCACTATTTAACCAGAGATAGACTAGTACAGTACAGTATAACCCCTGACTTCACTATTTAACCAGAGATAGACTAGTACAGTATATAACCCCTGACTTCACTATTTAACCAGAGATAGACTAGTACAGTATATAACCCCTGACTTCACTATTTAACCAGAGATAGACTAGTACAGTACAGTATATAACCCCTGACTTCACTATTTAACCAGAGATAGACTAGTACAGTACAGTATATAACCCCTGACTTCACTATTTAACCAGAGATAGACTAGTACAGTACAGTATATAACCCCTGACTTCACTATTTAACCAGAGATAGACTAGTACAGTACAGTATATAACCCCTGACTTCACTATTTAACCAGAGATAGACTAGTACAGTATATAACCCCTGACTTCACTATTTAACCAGAGATAGACTAGTACAGTATATAACCCCTGACTTCACTATTTAACCAGAGATAGACTAGTACAGTATATAACCTCTGACTTCACTATTTAACCAGATATAGACTAGTACAGTACAGTATATAACCCCTGACTTCACTATTTAACCAGAGATAGACTAGTACAGTATATAACCCCTGACTTCACTATTTAACCAGAGATAGACTAGTACAGTATATAACCCCTGACTTCACTATTTAACCAGATATAGACTAGTACAGTACAGTATATAACCCCTGGCTTCACTATTTAACCAGAGATAGACTAGTACAGTATATAGCCCCTGACTTCACTAGTTAACCAGAGATAGACTAGTACAGTATATAACCCCTGACTTCACTATTTAACCAGAGATAGACTAGTACAGTATATAACCCCTGACTTCACTATTTAACCAGAGATAGACTAGTACAGTATATAACCCCTGGCTTCACTAGTTAACCAGAGATAGACTAGTACAGTATATAACCCCTGACTTCACTATTTAACCAGATATAGACTAGTACAGTACAGTATATAACCCCTGGCTTCACTATTTAACCAGATATAGACTAGTACAGTACAGTATATAACCCCTGACTTCACTATTTAACCAGAGATAGACTAGTACAGTATATAACCCCTGACTTCACTATTTAACCAGAGATAGACTAGTACAGTACAGTATATAACCCCTGATTTCACTATTTAACCAGAAATAGACTAGTACAGTACAGTATATAACCCCTGACTTCACTATTTAACCAGAGATAGACTTGTACAGTATATAACCCCTGGCTTCACTATTTAACCAGAGATAGACTAGTACAGTACAGTATATAGCCCCTGACTTCACTATTTAACCAGAGATAGACTAGTACAGTATATAACCCCTGACTTCACTATTTAACCAGAGATAGACTAGTACAGTATATAACCCCTGGCTTCACTATTTAACCAGAGATAGACTAGTACAGTACAGTATATAACCCCTGACTTCACTATTTAACCAGATATAGACTAGTACAGTACAGTATATAACCCCTGGCTTCACTATTTAACCAGAGATAGACTAGTACAGTATATAGCCCCTGACTTCACTAGTTAACCAGAGATAGACTAGTACAGTATATAACCCCTGACTTCACTATTTAACCAGAGATAGACTAGTACAGTATATAACCCCTGACTTCACTATTTAACCAGAGATAGACTAGTACAGTATATAACCCCTGACTTCACTATTTAACCAGAGATAGACTAGTACAGTATATAACCCCTGGCTTCACTAGTTAACCAGAGATAGACTAGTACAGTATATAACCCCTGGCTTCACTATTTAACCAGAGATAGACTAGTACAGTACAGTATAAAGCCCCTGACTTCACTATTTAACCAGAGATAGACTAGTACAGTATATAACCCCTGACTTCACTATTTAACCAGAGATAGACTAGTACAGTATATAACCCCTGGCTTCACTATTTAACCAGAGATAGACTAGTACAGTATATAACCCCTGACTTCACTATTTAACCAGAGATAGACTAGTACAGTACAGTATATAACCCCTGACTTCACTATTTAACCAGAGATAGACTAGTACAGTACAGTATATAACCCCTGACTTCACTATTTAACCAGAGATAGACTAGTACAGTATATAACCCCCGACTTCACTATTTAACCAGAGATAGACTAGTACAGTATATAACCCCTGACTTCACTATTTAACCAGAGATAGACTAGTACAGTACAGTATATAACCCCTGACTTCACTATTTAACCAGAGATAGACTAGTACAGTACAGTATAACCCCTGACTTCACTATTTAACCAGAGATAGACTAGTACAGTATATAACCCCTGACTTCACTATTTAACCAGAGATAGACTAGTACAGTATATAACCCCTGACTTCACTATTTAACCAGAGATAGACTAGTACAGTACAGTATATAACCCCTGACTTCACTATTTAACCAGAGATAGACTAGTACAGTACAGTATATAACCCCTGACTTCACTATTTAACCAGAGATAGACTAGTACAGTACAGTATATAACCCCTGACTTCACTATTTAACCAGAGATAGACTAGTACAGTATATAACCCCTGACTTCACTATTTAACCAGAGATAGACTAGTACAGTATATAACCCCTGACTTCACTATTTAACCAGAGATAGACTAGTACAGTATATAACCCCTGACTTCACTATTTAACCAGAGATAGACTAGTACAGTATATAACCTCTGACTTCACTATTTAACCAGATATAGACTAGTACAGTACAGTATATAACCCCTGACTTCACTATTTAACCAGAGATAGACTAGTACAGTATATAACCCCTGACTTCACTATTTAACCAGATATAGACTAGTACAGTACAGTATATAACCCCTGACTTCACTATTTAACCAGAGATAGACTAGTACAGTATATAGCCCCTGACTTCACTATTTAACCAGAGATAGACTAGTACAGTACAGTATATAACCCCTGACTTCACTATTTAACCAGAGATAGACTAGTACAGTATATAACCCCTGACTTCACTATTTAACCAGAGATAGACTAGTACAGTATATAACCCCTGACTTCACTATTTAACCAGAGATAGACTAGTACAGTACAGTATATAACCCCTGACTTCACTATTTAACCAGAGATAGACTAGTACAGTACAGTATATAACCCCTGACTTCACTATTTAACCAGAGATAGACTAGTACAGTACATAACCCCTGACTTCACTATTTAACCAGAGATAGACTAGTACAGTACATAACCCCTGACTTCACTATTTAACCAGAGATAGACTAGTACAGTATATAACCCCTGACTTCACTATTTAACCAGAGATAGACTAGTACAGTATATAACCCCTGACTTCACTATTTAACCAGAGATAGACTAGTACAGTATATAACCCCTGACTTCACTATTTAACCAGATATAGACTAGTACAGTACAGTATATAACCCCTGACTTCACTATTTAACCAGAGATAGACTAGTACAGTATATAACCCCTGACTTCACTATTTAACCAGAGATAGACTAGTACAGTATATAGCCCCTGACTTCACTATTTAACCAGAGATAGACTAGTACAGTACAGTATATAACCCCTGACTTCACTATTTAACCAGAGATAGACTAGTACAGTATATAACCCCTGACTTCACTATTTAACCAGAGATAGACTAGTACAGTACATTATATAACCCCTGACTTCACTATTTAACCAGAGATAGACTAGTACAGTATATAACCCCTGGCTTCACTATTTAACCAGAGATAGACTAGTACAGTATATAACCCCTGACTTCACTATTTAACCAGAGATAGAATAGTACAGTATATAACCCCTGACTTCACTATTTAACCAGATATAGACTAGTACAGTACAGTATATAACCCCTGGCTTCACTATTTAACCAGAGATAGACTAGTACAGTATATAGCCCCTGACTTCACTAGTTAACCAGAGATAGACTAGTACAGTATATAACCCCTGACTTCACTATTTAACCAGAGATAGACTAGTACAGTATATAACCCCTGACTTCACTATTTAACCAGAGATAGACTAGTACAGTATATAACCCCTGGCTTCACTAGTTAACCAGAGATAGACTAGTACAGTATATAGCCCCTGGCTTCACTATTTAACCAGAGATAGACTAGTACAGTATATAGCCCCTGACTTCACTAGTTAACCAGAGATAGACTAGTACAGTATATAACCCCTGACTTCACTATTTAACCAGAGATAGACTAGTACAGTATATAACCCCTGACTTCACTATTTAACCAGATATAGACTAGTACAGTACAGTATATAACCCCTGGCTTCACTATTTAACCAGATATAGACTAGTACAGTACAGTATATAACCCCTGACTTCACTATTTAACCAGAGATAGACTAGTACAGTATATAACCCCTGACTTCACTATTTAACCAGAGATAGACTAGTACAGTACAGTATATAACCCCTGATTTCACTATTTAACCAGAAATAGACTAGTACAGTACAGTATATAACCCCTGACTTCACTATTTAACCAGATATAGACTAGTACAGTACAGTATATAACCCCTGACTTCACTATTTAACCAGAGATAGACTAGTACAGTATATAACCCCTGGCTTCACTATTTAACCAGATATAGACTAGTACAGTACAGTATATAACCCCTGGCTTCACTATTTAACCAGATATAGACTAGTACAGTACAGTATCTAACCCCTGACTTCACTATTTAACCAGAGATAGACTAGTACAGTATATAACCCCTGACTTCACTATTTAACCAGAGATAGACTAGTACAGTATATAACCCCTGGCTTCACTATTTAACCAGAGATAGACTAGTACAGTACAGTATATAACCCCTGACTTCACTATTTAACCAGATATAGACTAGTACAGTACAGTATATAACCCCTGGCTTCACTATTTAACCAGAGATAGACTAGTACAGTATATAGCCCCTGACTTCACTAGTTAACCAGAGATAGACTAGTACAGTATATAACCCCTGACTTCACTATTTAACCAGAGATAGACTAGTACAGTATATAACCCCTGACTTCACTATTTAACCAGAGATAGACTAGTACAGTATATAACCCCTGGCTTCACTAGTTAACCAGAGATAGACTAGTACAGTATATAACCCCTGGCTTCACTATTTAACCAGAGATAGACTAGTACAGTACAGTATAAAGCCCCTGACTTCACTATTTAACCAGAGATAGACTAGTACAGTATATAACCCCTGACTTCACTATTTAACCAGAGATAGACTAGTACAGTATATAACCCCTGGCTTCACTATTTAACCAGAGATAGACTAGTACAGTATATAACCCCTGACTTCACTATTTAACCAGAGATAGACTAGTACAGTACAGTATATAACCCCTGACTTCACTATTTAACCAGAGATAGACTAGTACAGTACAGTATATAACCCCTGACTTCACTATTTAACCAGAGATAGACTAGTACAGTACAGTATAACCCCTGACTTCACTATTTAACCAGAGATAGACTAGTACAGTACAGTATAACCCCTGACTTCACTATTTAACCAGAGATAGACTAGTACAGTATATAACCCCTGACTTCACTATTTAACCAGAGATAGACTAGTACAGTATATAACCCCTGACTTCACTATTTAACCAGAGATAGACTAGTACAGTACAGTATATAACCCCTGACTTCACTATTTAACCAGAGATAGACTAGTACAGTACAGTATATAACCCCTGACTTCACTATTTAACCAGAGATAGACTAGTACAGTATATAACCCCTGACTTCACTATTTAACCAGAGATAGACTAGTACAGTATATAACCCCTGACTTCACTATTTAACCAGAGATAGACTAGTACAGTATATAACCCCTGACTTCACTATTTAACCAGAGATAGACTAGTACAGTATATAACCCCTGACTTCACTATTTAACCAGAGATAGACTAGTACAGTATATAACCTCTGACTTCACTATTTAACCAGATATAGACTAGTACAGTACAGTATATAACCCCTGACTTCACTATTTAACCAGAGATAGACTAGTACAGTATATAACCCCTGACTTCACTATTTAACCAGATATAGACTAGTACAGTACAGTATATAACCCCTGACTTCACTATTTAACCAGAGATAGACTAGTACAGTATATAGCCCCTGACTTCACTATTTAACCAGAGATAGACTAGTACAGTACAGTATATAACCCCTGACTTCACTATTTAACCAGAGATAGACTAGTACAGTATATAACCCCTGACTTCACTATTTAACCAGAGATAGACTAGTACAGTACAGTATATAACCCCTGACTTCACTATTTAACCAGAGATAGACTAGTACAGTACAGTATATAACCCCTGACTTCACTATTTAACCAGAGATAGACTAGTACAGTACAGTATATAACCCCTGACTTCACTATTTAACCAGAGATAGACTAGTACAGTATATAACCCCTGACTTCACTATTTAACCAGAGATAGACTAGTACAGTATATAACCCCTGACTTCACTATTTAACCAGAGATAGACTAGTACAGTATATAACCCCTGACTTCACTATTTAACCAGATATAGACTAGTACAGTACAGTATATAACCCCTGACTTCACTATTTAACCAGAGATAGACTAGTACAGTATATAACCCCTGACTTCACTATTTAACCAGAGATAGACTAGTACAGTATATAGCCCCTGACTTCACTATTTAACCAGAGATAGACTAGTACAGTACATTATATAACCCCTGACTTCACTATTTAACCAGAGATAGACTAGTACAGTATATAACCCCTGGCTTCACTATTTAACCAGAGATAGACTAGTACAGTATATAACCCCTGACTTCACTATTTAACCAGAGATAGACTAGTACAGTATATAACCCCTGACTTCACTATTTAACCAGATATAGACTAGTACAGTACAGTATATAACCCCTGGCTTCACTATTTAACCAGAGATAGACTAGTACAGTATATAGCCCCTGACTTCACTAGTTAACCAGAGATAGACTAGTACAGTATATAACCCCTGACTTCACTATTTAACCAGAGATAGACTAGTACAGTATATAACCCCTGACTTCACTATTTAACCAGAGATAGACTAGTACAGTATATAACCCCTGGCTTCACTAGTTAACCAGAGATAGACTAGTACAGTATATAACCCCTGACTTCACTATTTAACCAGATATAGACTAGTACAGTACAGTATATAACCCCTGGCTTCACTATTTAACCAGATATAGACTAGTACAGTACAGTATATAACCCCTGACTTCACTATTTAACCAGAGATAGACTAGTACAGTATATAACCCCTGACTTCACTATTTAACCAGAGATAGACTAGTACAGTACAGTATATAACCCCTGATTTCACTATTTAACCAGAAATAGACTAGTACAGTACAGTATATAACCCCTGACTTCACTATTTAACCAGATATAGACTAGTACAGTACAGTATATAACCCCTGACTTCACTATTTAACCAGAGATAGACTAGTACAGTATATAACCCCTGGCTTCACTATTTAACCAGAGATAGACTAGTACAGTACAGTATATAGCCCCTGACTTCACTATTTAACCAGAGATAGACTAGTACAGTATATAACCCCTGACTTCACTATTTAACCAGAGATAGACTAGTACAGTATATAACCCCTGGCTTCACTATTTAACCAGAGATAGACTAGTACAGTATATAACCCCTGACTTCACTATTTAACCAGAGATAGACTAGTACAGTACAGTATATAACCCCTGACTTCACTATTTAACCAGAGATAGACTAGTACAGTACAGTATATAACCCCTGACTTCACTATTTAACCAGAGATAGACTAGTACAGTATATAACCCCCTACTTCACTATTTAACCAGAGATAGACTAGTACAGTATATAACCCCTGACTTCACTATTTAACCAGAGATAGACTAGTACAGTACAGTATATAACCCCTGACTTCACTATTTAACCAGAGATAGACTAGTACAGTACAGTATAACCCCTGACTTCACTATTTAACCAGAGATAGACTAGTACAGTACAGTATATAACCCCTGACTTCACTATTTAACCAGAGATAGACTAGTACAGTATATAACCCCTGACTTCACTATTTAACCAGAGAAAGACTAGTACAGTACAGTATATAACCCCTGACTTCACTATTTAACCAGAGATAGACTAGTACAGTATATAACCCCTGACTTCACTATTTAACCAGAGATAGACTAGTACAGTATATAACCCCTGACTTCACTATTTAACCAGAGAAAGACTAGTACAGTACAGTATATAACCCCTGACTTCACTATTTAACCAGAGAAAGACTAGTACAGTACAGTATATAACCCCTGACTTCACTAGTTAACCAGAGATAGACTAGTACAGTATATAACCCCTGACTTCACTATTTAACCAGAGATAGACTAGTACAGTACAGTATATAACCCCTGACTTCACTATTTAACCAGAGATAGACTAGTACAGTACAGTATATAACCCCTGACTTCACTATTTAACCAGAGATAGACTAGTACAGTATATAACCCCTGACTTCACTATTTAACCAGAGATAGACTAGTACAGTACAGTATATAACCCCTGACTTCACTAGTTAACCAGAGATAGACTAGTACAGTACAGTATATAACCCCTGGCTTCACTATTTAACCAGAGATAGACTAGTACAGTATATAACCCCTGACTTCACTATTTAACCAGAGATAGACTAGTACAGTATATAACCCCTGACTTCACTATTTAACCAGAGATAGACTAGTACAGTATATAACCCCTGACTTCACTATTTAACCAGAGATAGACTAGTACAGTATATAACCCCTGACTTCACTATTTAACCAGAGATAGACTAGTACAGTATATAACCCCTGACTTCACTATTTAACCAGAGATAGACTAGTACAGTACAGTATATAACCCCTGGCTTCACTATTTAACCAGAGATAGACTAGTACAGTATATAACCCCTGACTTCACTATTTAACCAGAGATAGACTAGTACAGTACAGTATATAACCCCTGACTTCACTATTCAGTAGAATGAAAGCAGACCAACTGATGATACTTGTTGAGTGACGTGTTTACAGCTGATAACTTGGCAGATAAAACGTGCCTCAGCGAATTAGCAATAAACCAACACGCTTCTCCTAATATTATCTTGGTTGAAGTTCAAAGAGCACTGCATTAAGACTCTCTGCCAGGTTAACAACAATAACACAGGACTTTCTACATCAATCTAACTCATGTCAACAGCATTCAAAAAGTGCCCTCTCTCACAGCACACATTGTGTATATTAAATCCAGCAGATCAGAACCACTAGATCATACAGAATTGATAAACAGTCACTCACAGATGACCCATGGTGTTTATCGCCTTCCCCGTCTCATTGAATGAGACACACAGAACACAAACAAGCCCCCCCATGTGTTGCGTTGGAGGGGGGGGGGGGTAAGTTATTTTACATGGGACAGAGAGACGTTTCGTTAGACTAAGCTGCCAGCTTTCAGTCCCAACGCCACATATCCTCTCATACCCTCTGTAACCCTATACATCACCAAACCCCAGCCCTGAACGTCATATAAGTCACTATCTCTTGGCTCAGCCAATGATTGAAATAATAATGAATAGATTTTAATCAACAAGCCCATAAATGATGTTGCAACAGGGCAGAGCGGAGCAGCTACCCAGCTAACAATTCTATGGACAGAGAACGTTTTCATAATGTTACCGGTAGATCCCTCTAATGTTTGAGGGTCCAGTTTCCCATTAGTTAGAGGAACATTCTATTTATGTTAACAAAAAACCTTCTAAGAACCGTTTTTATTAAGTTTTGGTGTTAAAGTTAGGAGAGCATTCCATTAATGTCAAGAATATACAACATTAACGGTTCTAGAAACGTTTCATGAGAACTTTTCAAGAACATTCCGGTTCTTTTCAAGAACATTCCGGTTCTTTTCAAGAACATACCGGTTCTTTTCAAGAACATACCGGTTCTTTTCAAGAACATTACGGTTCTTTTCAAAAACATTCCAGTTCTTTTCAAGAACATTCCGGTGCCGGACATTCCGGGCAAGGAGAATATTCCATCTACGTCACATCAAAAATACACGGAACCTGGTGCTGTGTTCTCAGAACAAGGTATTTGTGGTGTAGACCCATTTCATGGGACCGTTCCAAGAACATGTCTGTGTATTTCATTACGCAGCATGCCTCGTTACTGATGCCAAGCCCATCAAGGCCCTGATTGGTGAACCACGGGTCCATTCACAGCTCTTAGGTTAGGGATACTCCCAAACACAGTGATTTTAACATTGCGTTTTAAACTGACATATTCGACACACTTTGAAATGCATTCTGCGTGTTCATTTATACAGTAATTATAATTCAACATGTCCTCACCGGGATTTGAACTCGGAGCCTCTTGGTTCACAGCATTCAGATCTTGCTGCTACTACACCATGTCTGTGTCAGTTATCAGTGGACTTAACTATTCTCTCTCATCATTGATTGATTAACTTATTTCAACAATTTTTATTTCAACAGTTTTTTTGTATAGTTGTCTAATGTTGGTGGGGCATATTAACCCTACTGCTGGGTTCACGACCCGCCAGAGGAGTCACCCTACTCCTGGGTTCACGACCCGCCAGGGGAGTCACCCTACTCCTGGGTCACGACCCGCCAGGGGAGTCACCCTACTCCTGGGTACGCGACCCGCCAGGGGAGTCACCCTACTCCTGGGTTCGCGACCCGCTAGGGGAGTCACCCTACTCCTGGGTTTGCTACCCGCTAGGGGAGTCCCCCTACTCCTGGGTTCAAGACCCGCCAGGGGAGTCACCCTACTCCTGGGTTCGCGACCCGCTAGGGGAGTCACCCTACTCCTGGGTTTGCTACCCGCTAGGGGAGTCACCCTACTCCTGGGTTCACGACCCGCCAGGGGAGTCACCCTACTCCTGGGTTCATGGCCCGCCAGGGGAGTCACCCTACTCCTGGGTTCGCTACCCGCTAGGGGAGTCACCCTACTCCTGGGTTCACGACCCGCTAGGGGAGTCACCCTACTCCTGGGTACGCGACCCGCCAGGGGAGTCACCCTACTCCTGGGTTCACGACCCGCCAGGGGAGTCACCCTACTCCTGGGTTCACGACCCGCCAGGGGAGTCACCCTACTCCGGGGTTCACGACCCGCCAGGGGAGACACCCTACTCCTGGGTTCACGACCCGCCAGGGGAGTCCCCCTACTCCTGGGTTCACGACCCGCTAGGGGAGTCCCCCTACTCCTGGGTTCACAACCCGCCAGGGGAGTCACCCTACTCCTGGGTTCACAACCCGCCAGGGGAGTCACCCTACTCCTAGGTTCACTACCCGCCAGGGGAGTCACCCTACTCCTGGGTTCACGACCCGCCAGGGGAGTCCCCCTACTCCTGGGTTCACGACCCGCCAGGGGAGTCCCCCTACTCTCACATTGTATTTGTTAATGTCATTATTTGGTATCATTTACAACACATCTATCTGATCTAATAATAATGTGTTTTCATTGAAAGGTGGGAATTAGAGCACAGTTTCATTTATTGTTTAATTTATTTTGCTTAACTATGTGTTGATAACATAGTATCCTGTTGCTCTTCCGAACGGTAACAATGGACGTGATTAGCTGAATGGGACATTGTTAAAGTCGGCCGCAGCAAAGGGTTGGATTTCCCTGAAAGAGTTACCAACTGGAGAGACGCTCATATTTGTCTGCACCTGCCACAGTTCCGGTTTAAGTTATCTTGGTATAAATTATCTTGGACGGCAGAATATCCGAAGCAGGAATTGTCATCTATGTTCTGATCAAAACAGTGAAAGAAGCGATATAATTGCTGTTAACATTTTTGCCATGTTTGCAGTTTTCCTGCCAAATTAGGCTACTTTGAAAACGATGTTGCGGGTGAAGATGTATTGGTGGTGGGTTGTGGGTTTTTGGGCTATTTCTAAAATGCACCGCAGCCGCCATGGCATTTATCTTGAAAAATATCAATTTAACTGTGACCTGCTGCTGACTGTCAGGCAGTGAGGCAGGCTGTTGCTGAGTGGATGGTGGGGAGGACCGGAGGGGTGTGTGTGTCAGGGTTGCCAGGTCAAGCTAAAATCTCTGGCCCAATGACCACTCAAAACCCACACAAAAGGCCTGAAAACTAGTCCAACATTTTTTTTACACAGCAAGAGTTATCTATAAAATATACCCTTTTTCCATAACGTTATCGAGCCAATCAGAAGGAATCTCATAGTAACTTGTAATGACGTTATCGAGCCAATCAGAAGGAATATCACAGTAACTTGTAATGATGTTATCGAGCCAATCAGAAGGAATATCACAGTAACTTGTAATGACGTTATCGAGCCAATTAGAAGGAATATCACAGTAACTTGTAATGGTGTTATCGAGCCAATCAGAAGGAACCTCACAGTAACTTGTACTGATCTTGGTCGCAGTAGTCTTGTACAGCATGATATTCAGACATTGCCTGGGCCGCCTGCGTGTTGCCTGGGCCGCCTGCGTGTCGCCTGGGCCGCCTGCGTGTCGCCTGGGCCGCCTGCGTGTCGCCTGGGCCGCCTGCGTGTCGCCTGGGCCGCCTGCGTGTCGCCTGGGCCGCCTGCGTGTCGCCTGGGCCGCCTGCGTGTCGCCTGGGCCGCCTGCGTGTCGCCTGGGCCGCCTGTCGTGTCGCTTGGGCCGCCTGCGTGTCCCCTGGGCCGCCTGCGTGTCGCCTGGGCCGCCTGCGAAGCAGCAATCACGGCAGATGACATTTAAAAAGCAGCTCAATGCCGAGCAGCAAAGTCTTGAAACTAGAGCAGCCTCTCCAAGCCACGGCACCTGGGTTTCACCGATAGTCATGGTAGGCAAAAAGGACCAGACATACCGTCTATGTGTGGACTACAGGGCTCTAAATAAGCATACTGTTAAGGATGCATGTCCACTTGCTCGTATCCAAGACACTCTAGATACCCGACGGCAAAATGATGTAGCACTTTGGCCTTACTCCCAGGGCCTTTAAGGCGGCCGCTTTCTGCAGCAGGAAGGGCCTCTGACAGGAATGTGATGCCTTTTGGGCTCTGCAAGGCACAGGTGACGTCTCAACGTCTAACGGACCGCGTCCTGACCTGAATGCAATGGGAGACCTGCCTAGTATATCTAGATGACATGTTTCATCTCCTGTGTTCGATCGGCTACGCCAAGCCAACCTGAAATTGAAACCCTCCAAGTGCTGTCTCTTCTGCTGACAAGTAACCTACATTGGACACATCGTTTCCAAACATCATCGCCACAGATTCCCAGAAAAATTCGGAAAGTCCATGAATGGCCCCAGCTTAATAGATTTGTATTTCGTTGCTGTAGCCAAACCCCTTCATGAGCTTACAGAGAAGCATGCTCATTTCCGGTGGACACCGGAGTGCCAGGAGGCATTCAGGGATCGGCGTCCTGTCAACGGGACAGTTGTAAATCACGCAGAGCCTTGTGTCACGCAGAGCCTTGTGTCACGCAGAGCCTTGTGTCACGCAGAGCCTTGTGTCACGCAGAGCCTTGTGTCACGCAGAGCCTTGTGTCACGCAGCACCTTGTGTCACGCAGAGCCTTGTGTCACGCAGAGCCTTGTGTCACGCAGAGCCTTGTGTCACGCAGAGCCTTGTGTCACGCAGAGCCTTGTGTCACGCAGAGCCTTGTGTCACGCAGAGCCTTGTGTCACGCAGAGCCTTGTGTCACGCAGAGCCTTGTGTCACGCAGAGCCTTGTATCACGCAGAGCCTTGTGTCACGATCGCAGATTTTAGAGAAACAACAAATGTCGGTACATATCAAATCAAATCAAATGTATTTTTTTAAATCAAATCAAATTTATTTATATAGCCCTTCGTACATCAGCTGATATCTCAAAGTGCTGTACAGAAACCCAGCCTAAAACCCCAAACAGCAAGCAATGCAGGTGTAGAAGCACGGTGGCTAGGAAAAACTCCCTAGAAAGGCCAAAACCTAGGAAGAAACCTAGAGAGGAACCAGGCTATGAGTGGTGGCCAGTCCTCTTCTGGCTGTGCCGGGTGGAGATTATAACAGAACATGGCCAAGATGTTCAAATGTTCATAAATGACCAGCAGGGTCAGATAATAATAATCACAGTGGTTGTCGTATCATATAAGTGTCTTATATCAGCTGAAAGCTTACATTGTTGTTAATTTAACCGTCCAATTTACAGTAGCTATTACTGCGAAAAAATGCCATGCTGTTGTTTGAGGAGAGCTCCTAACAACAAAACACTTTTTTCACCGCGATAGGTTTGATAAATTCTCCTCTGAAGGTGAAATGTTACATTCTGAAATCTTGCTCTGATTTATCATCCAAAGGGTCCCAGAGATAACATGAAGTGTCGTTTTGTTAGATTAAAATCCTTTTTCATATCCTAAAAAGGTCCATATAGCATGCACGATCGATTTTGTATTTCCACTCGTTCAATTTGCAAAGAAAGGAATCTGTGAAAATCTAACCGTAAACGTTGTTTCAACCAGTCAAATCACGTTCGTATGTATTCCTCAGAGATCCTAGAATGCAACCAGACTTCACTAGTATATCCTATAGGACACCAAATTTAGTCAGAGAGCGACGCCTTCATGGCACGCCGATGACGCGGGCGGTCTTCACTTGATCGACTCTAACTTTGTCAAATGAGCACCAATCGGGGTCAAACTAGCTAGATAGCCAATGAGCTGGTCTTTACGGGAGTACCTGGAAACCCTGTCTAACCTTGTGCGACAGCATGCCTTGTCCTTTTGGACAAAAATCTCCTAAGAATATTCAGTTATGAAGTTATGAAAACTGGTTGTTTTGCGAATGTTGAACTTATGATATAGCTACTAATACTGGGAAAGCTCAATCAAAGTCCAAGTATACAGATTTGACGATATTCTTGCAAAAAATGTAATATGAAAGTAAATGTCTACCTTCACGATTTGCCCGAAATGTACGTGGGTGACTTCACACTAAATGTCATGTAGTTGGCTCATACTTCAAGTTATCCGTCTGAAACTTTGAACATACACTGCTGCCATCTTGGAATTACAACCAGAGTGACTGCTAACAGTCACATGCCTCTTTACCTCCACCTGCAGTCACATACCTCTTTACCTCCACCTACAGTCACATACCTCTTTACCTCCACCTGCAGTCACATACCTCTTTACCTCCACCCTAGAGTCACATACCTCTTTTACCTCCACCTGCAGTCACATACCTCTTTACCTCCACCTACAGTCCCATACCTCTTTACCTCCACCTACAGTCACATACCTCTTTACCTCCACCTGCCCCCGTCACATACCTCTTTACCTCCACCTCCAGTCCCATACCTCTTTACCTCCACCTACAGTCACATACCTCTTTCCTCTCCCACCTGCAGTCACATACCTCTTTACCTCCACCTCCAGTCGCATACCTCTTGCCCTTCCACCTGCAGTCACATACCTCTTTACCTCCACCCTCCCCAGTCCCATACCTCTTTACCTCCACCTACAGTCCCATACCTCTTTTACCTCCACCTGCAGTCACATACCTCTTTACCTCCACCTACAGTCCCATACCTCTTTACCTCCACCTACAGTCACATACCTCTTTACCCTCCACCTACAGTCCCATACCTCTTTTACCTCCCACCTTTACAGTCACATACCTCTTTACCTCCCACCTGCAGTCACATACCTCTTTACCTCCACCTACCAGTCCCATGCCTCTTTACCTCCCACCTACCAGTCGCCTGCCTCTTTACCTCCACCTTGCAGTCCCATACCTCTTTACCTCCACCTCCAGTCCCATACCCCTTTACCCTCCACCTGCAGTCACATACCTCTTTACCTCCACCTACCAAGTCACCTGCCTCTTCACCTCCACCTACAGTCACATGCCTCTTTACCTCCACCTCCAGTCACATACCTCTTTACCTCCACCTCCAGTCACATGCCTCTTCACCTCCACCTCCAGTCATCTACACCTCTCTACCTCCACCTCCCCCCCATCATACCTCTTTACCTCCACCTCCAGTCACATACCTCTTCTCCACCTCCACCTGCAGTCACATACCTCTTCACCTACCACCTCCAGTACCCATACCTCTTTTACCTCCACCTACAGTCCCATACCTCTTTACCTCCACCTACAGTCCCATACCTCTTTACCTCCACCTACAGTCCATACCTCTTTACCTCCCACCTACAGTCACATACCTCTTTACCTCCACCTACAGTCACATACCTCGTTACCTCCACCTACAGTCACATACCTCTTTACCTCCACCTGCAGTCACATACCTCTTTACCTCCACCTACAGTCCCATACCTCTTTACCTCCACCTACAGTCCATACCTCTTTACCTCCCACCTGCCAGTCCCATACCTCTTTACCTCCACCTACAGTCACATACCTCTTTACCTCCACCTACAGTCCCATACCTCTTTACCTCCACCTACAGTCACATACCTCTTTACCTCCACCTACAGTCCCATACCTCTTCACTCTCCACCTACAGTCACATACCTCTTCCTACCTCCCACCTGCAGTCACATACCTCTTTACCCTCCACCTACAGTCCCATACCTCTTTACCTCCACCTACAGTCACATACCTCTTTACCTCCACCTACAGTCCCATACCTCTTTACCTCCACCTACAGTCCCATACCTCTTTACCTCCACCTACAGTCCCATACCTCTTCCTCCACCTCCGTACATACCTCTTTACCTCCACCTACAGTCACATACCTCTTTACCTCCACCTACAGTCACATACCTCTCTACCTCCACCTACAGTCACATACCTCTTTACCTCCACCTACAGTCACATACCTCTTTACCTCCACCTACAGTCACATACTTCTTTACCTCCACCTACAGTCACATACCTCTTTACCTCCACCTACATTCACATACCTCTTTACCTCCACCTACAGTCACATACCTCTTTACCTCCACCTACAGTCACATACCTCTTTACCTCCACCTACAGTCACATACCTCTTTACCTCCACCTACAGTCACATACCTCTTTACCTCCACCTACAGTCCCATACCTCTTTACCTCCACCTACAGTCCCATACCTCTTTACCTCCACCTACACCAGTCCCATACCTCTTTACCTCCACCTACAGTCCATACCTCTTTACCTCCACCTACAGTCACATACCTCTTTACCTCCACCTACAGTCACATACCTCTTTACCTCCACCTACAGTCACATACCTCTTTACCTCCACCTCCAGTCACATACCTCTTTACCTCCACCTACAGTCACATACCTCTTTACCTCCACCTACAGTCCATACCTCTTTACCTCCACCTGCAGTCCCATACCTCTTTTACCTCCACCTACAGTCACATACCTCTTTACCTCCAGGCCTCCCGTCCCATACCTCTTTACCTCCACCTACAGTCACATACCTCTTTACCTCCACCTACAGTCCCATACCTCTTTACCTCCACCTACAGTCACATACCTCTTTACCTCCACCTGCAGTCACATACCTCTTTACCTCCACCTACAGTCCCATACCTCTTTACCTCCACCTACAGTCACATACCTCTTTACCTCCACCTACAGTCCCATACCTCTTTACCCTCCACCTACAGTCCCATACCTCTTTACCTCCACCTACAGTCACATACCTCTTTTTACCTCCACCTACAGTCACATACCTCTTTACCTCCACCTACAGTCACATACCTCTTTACCTCCCACCTACAGTCACATACCTCTTTACCTCCACCTACAGTCACATACCTCTTTACCTCCACCTACAGTCACATACTTCTTTACCTCCACCTACAGTCACATACCTCTTTACCTCCACCTACAGTCCCATACCTCTTTACCTCCACCTACAGTCCCATACCTCTTTACCTCCACCTACAGTCCCATACCTCTTTACCTCCACCTACAGTCACATACCTCTTTACCTCCACCTACAGTCACATACCTCTTTACCTCCACCTACAGTCACATACCTCTTTACCTCCACCTACAGTCCCATACCTCTTTACCTCCACCTACAGTCCCATACCTCTTTACCTCCACCTACAGTCCCATACCTCTTTACCTCCACCTACAGTCCATACCTCTTTACCTCCACCTACAGTCACATACCTCTTTACCTCCACCTACAGTCACATACCTCTTTACCTCCACCTACAGTCACATACCTCTTTACCTCCACCTACAGTCACATACCTCTTTACCTCCACCTACAGTCACATACCTCTTTACCTCCACCTACAGTCACATACCTCTTTACCTCCACCTACAGTCACATACCTCTATACCTCCACCTACAGTCACATACCTCTTTACCTCCACCTACAGTCAAATACCTCTTTACCTCCACCTACAGTCACATACCTCTTTACCTCCACCTACAGTCACATACCTCTTTACCTCCACCTACAGTCACATACCTCTTTACCTCCACCTACAGTCACATACCTCTTTACCTCCACCTACAGTCACATACCTCTTTACCTTCACCTACAGTCACATACCTCTTACCTCCACCTACAGTCACATACCTCTTTACCTCCACCTGCAGTCCCATACCTCTTTACCTCCACCTACAGTCACATACCTCTTACCTCCACCTACAGTCACATACCTCTTAACCTACACCTACAGTCACATACCTCTTTACCTCCACCTACAGTCACATACCTCTTTTCCTCCACCTACAGTCCCATACCTCTTTACCTCCACCTACAGTCACATACCTCTTTACCTCCACCTACAGTCACATACCTCTTTACCTCCACCTACAGTCACATTCCTCTTTACCTCCACCTACAGTCACATACCATCTTTACCTCCACCTACAGTCACATACCTCTTACCTCCACCTACAGTCACATACCTCTTTACCTCCACCTACAGTCACATACCTCTATACCTCCACCTACAGTCACATACCTCTTTACCTCCACCTACAGTCACATACCTCTTTACCTCCACCTTCAGTCACATACCTCTTTACCTCCACCTACAGTCCCATACCTCTTTACCTCCACCTTCAGTCACATACCTCTTTACCTCCACCTACAGTCACATACCTCTTTACCTCCACCTGCAGTAACATACCTCTTTACCTCCACCACCAGTCACATACCTCTTTACCTCCACCTGCAGTCACATACCTCTTTACCTCCACCTACAGTCCCATACCTCTTTACCTCCACCTACAGTGACATACCTCTTTACCTCCACCTGCAGTCACATACCTCTTTACCTCCACCTACAGTCCCATACCTCTTTACCTCCACCTACAGTCACATACCTCTTTACCTCCACCTGCAGTCACATACCTCTTTACCTCCACCTACAGTCACATACCTCTTTACCTTCACCTACAGTCACATACCTCTTTACCTTCACCTACAGTCACATACCTCTTTACCTCCACCTACAGTCACATACCTCTTTACCTCCACCTACAGTCACATACCTCTTAACCTCCACCTACAGTCACATACCTCTTTTCCTCCACCTACAGTCCCATACCTCTTTACCTCCACCTACAGTCACATACCTCTTTACCTCCACCTACAGTCACATACCTCTTTACCTCCACCTACAGTCACATACCTCTTTACCTCCACCTACAGTCACATACCTCTATACCTCCACCTACAGTCACATACCTCTTTACCTCCACCTACAGTCACATACCTCTTTACCTCCACCTACAGTCACATACCTCTTTACCTCCACCTACAGTCACATACCTCTTTAACTCCACCTACAGTCACATACCTCTTTACCTCCACCTACAGTCACATACCTCTTTACCTCCACCTACAGTCACATACCTCTTTACCTTCACCTACAGTCACATACCTCTTTACCTCCACCTACAGTCACATACCTCTTTACCTCCACCTGCAGTCCCATACCTCTTTACCTCCACCTGCAGTCACATACCTCTTACCTCCACCTACAGTCCCATACCTCTTTACCTCCACCTACAGTCACATACCTCTTTACCTCCACCTACAGTCACATACCTCTTTTCCTCCACCTACAGTCCCATACCTCTTTACCTCCACCTACAGTCCCATACCTCTTTACCTCCACCTACAGTCACATACCTCTTTACCTCCACCTACAGTCACATACCTCTTTACCTCCACCTACAGTCACATACCTCTTTACCTCCACCTACAGTCACATACCTCTTTACCTCCAACTACAGTCACATACCTCTTTACCTCCACCTACAGTCACATACCTCTTTACCTCCACCTACAGTCACATACCTCTTTACCTCCACCTACAGTCACATACCTCTTTACCTCCACCTACAGTCACATACCTCTTTACCTCCACCTACAGTCACATACCTCTTTACCTCCACCTACAGTCACATACCATCTTTACCTCCACCTACAGTCACATACCTCTTTACCTCCACCTACAGTCACATACCTCTTTACCTCCACCTACAGTCACATACCTCTATACCTCCACCTACAGTCACATACCTCTTTACCTCCACCTACAGTCACATACCTCTTTACCTCCACCTTCAGTCACATACCTCTTTACCTCCACCTACAGTCCCATACCTCTTTACCTCCACCTTCAGTCACATACCTCTTTACCTCCACCTACAGTCACATACCTCTTTACCTCCACCTGCAGTAACATACCTCTTTACCTCCACCACCAGTCACATACCTCTTTACCTCCACCTGCAGTCACATACCTCTTTACCTCCACCTACAGTCCCATACCTCTTTACCTCCACCTACAGTGACATACCTCTTTACCTCCACCTGCAGTCACATACCTCTTTACCTCCACCTACAGTCCCATACCTCTTTACCTCCACCTACAGTCACATACCTCTTTACCTCCACCTGCAGTCACATACCTCTTTACCTCCACCTACAGTCACATACCTCTTTACCTTCACCTACAGTCACATACCTCTTTACCTTCACCTACAGTCACATACCTCTTTACCTCCACCTACAGTCACATACCTCTTTACCTCCACCTACAGTCACATACCTCTTAACCTCCACCTACAGTCACATACCTCTTTTCCTCCACCTACAGTCCCATACCTCTTTACCTCCACCTACAGTCACATACCTCTTTACCTCCACCTACAGTCACATACCTCTTTACCTCCACCTACAGTCACATACCTCTTTACCTCCACCTACAGTCACATACCTCTATACCTCCACCTACAGTCACATACCTCTTTACCTCCACCTACAGTCACATACCTCTTTACCTCCACCTACAGTCACATACCTCTTTACCTCCACCTACAGTCACATACCTCTTTAACTCCACCTACAGTCACATACCTCTTTACCTCCACCTACAGTCACATACCTCTTTACCTCCACCTACAGTCACATACCTCTTTACCTTCACCTACAGTCACATACCTCTTTACCTCCACCTACAGTCACATACCTCTTTACCTCCACCTGCAGTCCCATACCTCTTTACCTCCACCTGCAGTCACATACCTCTTTACCTCCACCTACAGTCCCATACCTCTTTACCTCCACCTACAGTCACATACCTCTTTACCTCCACCTACAGTCACATACCTCTTTTCCTCCACCTACAGTCCCATACCTCTTTACCTCCACCTACAGTCCCATACCTCTTTACCTCCACCTACAGTCACATACCTCTTTACCTCCACCTACAGTCACATACCTCTTTCACCTCCACCTACAGTCACATACCTCTTTACCTCCACCTACAGTCACATACCTCTTTACCTCCAACTACAGTCACATACCTCTATACCTCCACCTACAGTCACATACCTCTTTACCTCCACCTACAGTCACATACCTCTTTACCTCCACCTACAGTCACATACCTCTTTACCTCCACCTACAGTCACATACCTCTTTACCTCCACCTACAGTCACATACCTCTTTTACCTCCACCTACCCGGCCACATACCTCTTTACCTCCACCTACAGTCACATACCTCTTTACCTCCACCTACAGTCACATACCTCTTTACCTCCACCTACAGTCACATACCTCTTTACCTCCACCTGCAGTCACATACCTCTTTACCTCCACCTACTGTCACATACCTCTTTACCTCCACCTACAGTCCCATACCTCTTTACCTCCACCTACAGTCCCATACCTCTTTACCTCCACCTACAGTCCCATACCTCTTTAGCTCCACCTACAGTCACATACCTCTTTTACCTCCACCTACAGTCACATACATCTTTACCTCCACCTACAGTCACATACCTCTATACCTCCACCTACAGTCACATACCTCTTTACCTCCACCTACAGTCAAATACCTCTTTACCTCCACCTACAGTCACATACCTCTTTACCTCCACCTACAGTCACATACCTCTTTACCTCCACCTACAGTCCCATACCTCTTTACCTCCACCTACAGTCCCATACCTCTTTACCTCCACCTACAGTCACATACCTCTTTACCTCCACCTACAGTCACATACCTCTTTACCTCCACCTACAGGCACATACCTCTTTACCTCCACCTACAGTCACATACCTCTTTACCTCCACCTACAGTCACATACCTCTTTACCTCCACCTACAGTCACATACCTCTTTACCTCCACCTACAGTCACATACCTCTAAACCTACACCTACAGTCACATACCTCTTTACCTCCACCTACAGTCACATACCTCTTTTTCCTCCACCTACAGTCCCATACCTCTTTACCTCTCACCTACAGTCACATACCTCTTTACCTCCACCTACAGTCACATACCTCTTTACCTCCACCTACAGTCACATACCTCTTTACCTCCACCTACAGTCACATACCATCTTTACCTCCACCTACAGTCACATACCTCTTTACCTCCACCTACAGTCACATACCTCTTTACCTCCACCTACAGTCACATACCTCTATACCTCCACCTACAGTCACATACCTCTTTACCTCCACCTACAGTCACATACCTCTTTACCTCCACCTTCAGTCACATACCTCTTTACCTCCACCTACAGTCCCATACCTCTTTACCTCCACCTTCAGTCACATACCTCTTTACCTCCACCTACAGTCACATGCCTCTTTACCTCCACCTACAGTCACATACCTCTTTACCTCCACCTACAGTCACATACCTCTTTACCTCCACCTGCAGTCACATACCTCTTTACCTCCACCTGCAGTCACATACCTCTTTACCTCCACCTACAGTCCCATACCTCTTTACCTCCACCTACAGTGACATACCTCTTTACCTCCACCTGCCAGTCACATACCTCTTTACCTCCACCTACAGTCCCATACCTCTTTACCTCCACCTACAGTCACATACCTCTTTACCTCCACCTGCAGTCACATACCTCTTTACCTCCACCTACAGTCACATACCTCTTTACCTCCACCTGCAGTCACATACCTCTTTACCTCCACCTACAGTCCCATACCTCTTTACCTCCACCTGCAGTCACATACCTCTTTACCTCCACCTGCAGTCACATACCTCTTTACCTCCACCTACAGTCCCATACCTCTTTACCTCCACCTACAGTCACATACCTCTTTTACCTCCACCTACAGTCCCATACCTCTTTACCTCCACCTACAGTCACATACCTCTTTACCTCCACCTGCAGTCACATACCTCTTTACCTCCACCTACAGTCCCATACCCTCTTTTACCTCCACCTACAGTCACATACCTCTTTACCTCCACCTACAGTCACATACCTCTTTACCTCCACCTACAGTCACATACCTCTTTACCTCCACCTACAGTCACATACCTCTCTACCTCCACCTACAGTCACATACCTCTTTACCTCCACCTACAGTCACATACCTCTTTACCTCCACCTACAGTCACATACCTCTTTACCTCCACCTACAGTCCCATACCCCTTTACCTCCACCTACAGTCCCATACCTCTTTACCTCCACCTACAGTCCCATACCTCTTTACCTCCACCTACAGTCCCATACCTCTTTACCTCCACCTACAGTCCATACCTCTTTACCTCCACCTACAGTCACATAACTCTTTACCTCCACCTACAGTCACATACCTCTTTACCTCCACCTACAGTCACATACCTCTTTACCTCCACCTACAGTCACATACCTCTTTACCTCCACCTACAGTCACATACCTCCCTCCACCTACAGTCACATACCTCTTTACCTCCACCTACAGTCACATACCTCTTTACCTCCACCTACAGTCACATACCTCTTTACCTCCACCTACAGTCCCATACCTCTCTACCTCCACCTACAGTCACATACCTCTTTACCTCCACCTACAGTCACATACCTCTTTACCTCCACCTACAGTCACATACCTCTTTACCTCCACCTACAGTCACATACCTCTTTACTTCCACCTACAGTCACATACCTCTTTACCTCCACCTACAGTCACATACCTCTTTACCTCCACCTACAGTCACATACCTCTTTACCTCCACCTACAGTCACATACCTCTTTACCTCCACCTACAGTCACATACCTCTTTACCTCCACCTACAGTCACATACCTCTTTACCTCCACCTACAGTCACATACCTCTTTACCTCCCAACTACAGTCACATACCCTCTTTACCTCCAACTACAGTCACATACCTCTTTACCTCCAACTACAGTCACATACCTCTTTACCTCCACCTACAGTCACATACCTCTTTACCTCCACCTACAGTCACATACCTCTTTACCTCCACCTACAGTCACATACCTCTTTACCTTCACCTACAGTCACATACCTCTTTACCTCCACCTACAGTCACATACCTCTTTACCTCCACCTACAGTCACATACCTCTTTACCTTCACCTACAGTCACATACCTCTTTACCTCCACCTACAGTCACATACCTCTTTACCTCCACCTACAGTCACATACCTCTTTACCTACACCTACAGTCACATACCTCTTTACCTCCACCTACAGTCACATACCTCTTTACCTCCACCTACAGTCACATACCTCTTTACCTCCACCTACAGTCACATACCTCTTTACCTCCACCTACAGTCACATACCTCTTTCCCTCCACCTACAGTCACATACCTCTTTACCTCCACCTACAGTCACATACCTCTTTACCTCCACCTACAGTCACATACCTCTTTACCTCCACCTACAGTCACATACCTCTTTACCTCCACCTACAGTCACATACCTCTTTACCTCCACCTACAGTCACATACCTCTTCTAACTCCACCTACAGTCACATACCTCTTTACCTCCACCTACAGTCACATACCTCTTTACCTCCACCTACAGTCACATACCTCTTCCCTTCACCTACAGTCACATACCTCTTTACCTCCACCTACAGTCACATACCTCTTTACCTCCACCTGCAGTCCCATACCTCTTTACCTCCACCTGCAGTCACATACCTCTTTACCTCCACCTACAGTCCCATACCTCTTTACCTCCACCTACAGTCACATACCTCTTTACCTCCACCTACAGTCACATACCTCTTTTCCTCCACCTACAGTCCCATACCTCTTTACCTCCACCTACAGTCACATACCTCTTACCTCCACCTACAGTCACATACCTCTTACCTCCACCTACAGTCACATACCTCTTTACCTCCACCTACAGTCACATACCTCTTTACCTCCAACTACAGTCATACCTCTCTTCCTCCAACTACAGTCACATACCTCTATACCTCCACCTACAGTCACATACCTCTTTACCTCCACCTACAGTCACATACCTCTTTACCTCCACCTACAGTCACATACCTCTTTACCTCCACCTACAGTCACATACCTCTTTACCTCCACCTACAGTCACATACCTCTTTACCTCCACCTACAGTCACATACCTCTTTACCTCCACCTACAGTCACATACCTCTTTACCTCCACCTACAGTCACATACCTCTTTACCTCCACCTACAGTCCCATACCTCTTTACCTCCACCTACAGTCACATACCTCTTTACCTCCACCTGCAGTCACATACCTCTTTACCTCCACCTACTGTCACATACCTCTTACCTCCACCTACAGTCACATACCTCTTTACCTACACCTACTGTCACATACCTCTTTACCTCCACCTAGTCACCTCTTTACCTCCACCTACAGTCACATACCTCTTTACCTCCACCTACAGTCACATACCTCTTTAACTCCACCTACAGTCACATACATCTTTACCTCCACCTACAGTCACATACCTCTTTACCTCCACCTACAGTCACATAGCTCTTTACCTCCACCTACAGTCACATACCTCTTTACCTCCACCTACAGTCACATACCTCTTTACCTCCACCTAAAGAGGTATGGACTGTAGGTGGAGGTAAAGGGTATGTGACTGTAGGTGTAGGTAAAGAGGTATGTGACTGCAGGTGGAGGTAAAGAGGTACTGTGACTGTAGGTGGAGGTAAAGAGGTATGTGACTGTAGGTGGAGGTAAAGAGGTATGTGACTGTAGGTGGAGGTGGAGGTAAAGAGGTATGGACTGTAGGTGGAGGTAAAGAGGTATGTGACTGTAGGTGGAGGTAAAGAGGTATGTGACTGTAGGTAGAGGTAAAGAGGTATGTGACTGTAGGTGGAGGTAGAGGGTACAGGTGTAGGTCCTGAGGTGAATGAGGTATGTGACTGTAGGTGGAGTGTACAGAGGTATGTGACTGTAGGTGGAGGTAAAGAGGTATGTGACTGTAGGTAGAGGTAAAGAGGTATCCAAGCTGGAGGTGAATGAGGTATGTGACTGTAGGTGGAGGGATCAGAGGGTATGTGACTGTAGGTGGAGGTAAAGAGGTAGGTGACTGTAGGTGGAGGTAAAGAGGGTGTGTGACTGTAGGTGGAGGTACAGAGGCTAGTGGGGTGAGGGATCAGTGACTGTAGGTGGAGGTAAAGAGGGTATGGGACTGTAGGTGGAGGTAAAGAGGTATGTGACTCGCAGGTGGAGGTAAAGAGGTAGGTGACTGTAGGTAGAGGTAAAGAGGCTGTGATGTAGGTGGAGAAGCGGTATGTGACTGTAGGTGAGAAGGTGAAGAGGTATGTGAGTCTGTAGGTGGAGGTAAAGAGGTATGTGACTGTAGGTGGAGGTAAAGAGGTATGTGACTGTAGGTAGAGGTAAAGAGGTATGACTGTAGGTGGAGGTAAAGAGGTATGTGACTGTAGGTGGAGGGGTGGGGAAGGATGAAGGGGTATGTGGCTCCTAGGTGGAGGTAAAGATGCATGTGACTGTAGGTGGAGGTAAAGAGGTATGTGACTGTAGGTGGAGGTAAAGAGGTAAAGAGGTATGTGACTGTAGGTGGAGGTAAAGATGTATGTGACTGTAGGGGGCGCGGTAACGAGGTATGTGACTGTAGGTGGAGCTAAAGAGGTACTGGGACTGTAGGTGGAGGTAAAGAGGTATGGGAACTATGTAGGTGGAGGTGAAGAGGTACTCGGGACTGTGGGTGGAGGTAAGGAGGTGTGGGACTGTGGGTGAAGTGAGGATGTGACTGTAGGTGGAGGGTGAAGAGATGTGACTGCAGGTGGAGGTAAAGAGGTAGGTGACTGTAGGTAGACTTCAAAGAGGTATGTGACTGTAGGTGGAGGTAAAGAGGTATGTGAGCTGTAGGTAGAGGTAAAGAGGTATGTGACTGTAGGTGGAGGTAAAGAGGTGTGTAGACTGTAGGTGGAGGTAAAGGAGGTATGTGACTGTAGGTAGAGGTAAAGAGGTATGTGACTGTAGGTGGAGGTTGTAGAGGTATGTGACTGTAGGTGGAGGTAAAGGGTGCTGTGACTGTAGGTAGAGGTAAAGAGGTATGTGACTGTAGGTGGATGTAAAGGGTGTGTGACTGTAGGTGGAGATAAAGAAGATATGTCGACTGTATAGGTAGAGGTAAAAGAGGTATGTGACTGTAGGTGTGAGGTATAGAGGTATGTGAGCTGTAGGTGGAGGTAAAGAGGTATGTGACTGTAGGTGGAGGTAAAGAGGTATGTGACTGTAGGTGGAGGTAAAGAGATAAAGAGGTGTGTGTATTGACTGTGTTAGGTGGAGGTAAAGATGTATGTGACTGTAGGTGGAGGTAAAGAGGTAAAGAGCGTATGTGGTACTTGTGTAGGTGTGGAGGTAAAGATGTATGTGACTGTAGGTGGAGGTAAAGATGTATGTGACTGTAGGTGGAGGTAAAGAGGTAAAGAGGGTATGTGACTGTAGGTGGAGGTAAAGATCTATGTAATGACTGTAGGTGGAGGTAAAGAGGTGTGTGACTGTAGGTGGAGGTAAAGAGGGTATGTGACTGTAGGTAGAGGTAAAGAGGTATCTGACTGTAGGTGGAGGTAGAGGTAAAGAGGGTGTGTGACTCTAGGTGGAGGTAAAGAGGTATGTGACTGTAGGTGGAGGGTAGCAAGAGGTACTGTGACTGCAGGTGGAGGTAAAGAGGTAGGTGACTGTAGGTGGAGGTAAAGAGGTATGTGACTGTAGGTGGAGGTACAGAGGTATGTGACTGTAGGTGGAGGATCAAGAGGTAGGTGACTGTAGGTGGAGGTAAAGAGGGTGTGGGAAGGTGGGCGGTAAAGAGGTATGTGACTGCAGGTGGAGGATAAAGAGGTAGGTGACTGTAGGTAAAGTGGCAAGAGAGTATGTATAGTGGTAAAGAGTGTGCATGACTGTAGGTGAAGGTAGAGAGTATATGACTATGGGTGGAGGTAAAGAGGTATGTGACTGTAGGTAGAGGTAAAGAGGTATGTGACCTGTAGGTGGAGGTAGGTAGAGAGTATGTGACTGTAGGTGGAGGTAAAGAGGTATGTGACTGTAGGTGGAGGTAAAGAGGTATGTGACTGTAGGTGGAGGTAAGGACTGTGTGGCTTGTAGGTGGATGTAAAGAGGTATGTGACTGTAGGTGGGGGTAAAGAGGTGTGTGACTGTAGGTAGAGGTAAAGAGGTATGTGAGCTGTAGGTGGAGGTATAGAGGGTATGTGACTGTAGGTGGAGGTAAAGAGGTATGCGACTGCAGGTGGAGGTAAAGAGGGTGTGTGACTGTAGGTAGAGGTAAATAGGGTATGTGACTGTAGGTGGAGGGAGTAGAGGTTGCTGTGACTGTAGGTGGAGGTAAAGAGGTATGTGACTGTAGGTGGAGGTAAAGAGGTAGAGAGGTCATGTGGCTGTAGGTGGAGGTAAAGAGGTGTGGGGACTGTAGGTGGAGGTAAAGAGGTATGGGACTGTAGGTGGAGGTAACGAGGTGTGTGACTGTAGGTGGAGGTAAAGAGGTATGTGACTGCAGGTGGAGGTAAAGAGGGTGTGTGACTGTAGGTGGAGGTAAAGAGGTATGTGACTGTAGGTAGAGGTAAAGAGGTATGTGACTGTAGGTGGGTGTAAAGAGGTAGGTGACTGTAGGTGGAGGTAAAGAAGAATGTGACTGTAGGTAGAGGTAAAGAGGTATGTGACTGTAGGTGGAGGTATAGAGGTCTTGTGACTGTAGGTGGAGGTAAAGAGGTATGTGACTGTAGGTGGAGGTAGAGAGGTATGTGACTGTAGGTGGAGGTAAAGAGGTATGTGACTGTAGGTGGAGGTAAAGATGTATGTGACTGTAGGTGGAGTTAAAGAGGTATGTGACTGTAGGTGGAGGTAAGGACGATTATGTGACTGTAGGTGGAGGTGGAGAAGAGGGTGACTAGGTGGAGGTAAAGAGGTATGTGACAGTAGGTGTAGGTAAAGAGGTATGTGACTGTAGGTTGGAGGTAAAGAGGTATGTGACAGTAGGTGGAAGGGTGGAAAGAGGGTGCTGTGAGCATGTAGGTGGAGGTAAAGAGGTATGTGACTGTAGGTGGAGGAGGTAGGGAGGTGTGTGACAGTAGGTGGGAGGTAAAGGGGTGCTGCGACTGTAGGTAGAGGTAAAGAGGTGTGTGACTGTAGGTGGAGGTAAAGAGGTATGTGACTAGTAGGTGGAGGTAAAGAGGTATGGGACTGTAGGTGGAGGTAAAGAGGTATGGGATAGTAGGTGGAGGTAAAGAGGTATGGGACTGTAGGTGGAGGTAAAGAGGTATGGGACTGTAGGTGGAGGTAAAGAGGTATGTGACTGTAGGTGGAGGTAAAGAGGTATGGGACTGCAGGTGGAGGTAAAGAGGTATGTGACTGCAGGTGCAGGTAAGGATGACAGGCAGAATACAGAGAGAATATATGACTGTTTACAGGGAATTTGTTTCCTTCACACGGTAATGTGGGGAAAAGGGTCTTGACGGAACCAAAGCAAAGAAAGTCAAAGAGCCCCCTCTCCTACCTACCCACTACTTACCTAACTAGCACCACCTGGCGCACTAACCACAGGTCTTACCTGGGTTGTTCATCTACAACAGGAAGTGGTCTCCTGTCTGACTGAGAACCCACTCACACAGTTCTGGGTTGTTCATCTACAACAGGAAGTGGTCTCCTGCCTGACTGAGAACCCACTCACACAGTTCTGGGTTGTTCATCTACAACAGGAAGTGGTCTCCTGTCTGACTGAGAACCCACTCACACAGTTCTGGGTTGTTCATCTACAACAGGAAGTGGTCTCCTGTCTGACTGAGAACACACTCACACAGTTCTGGGTTGTTCATCTACAACAGGAAGTGGTCTCCTGTCTGACTGAGAACACACTCACACAGTTCTGGGTTGTTCATCTACAACAGGAAGTGGTCTCCTGCCTGACTGAGAACCGGTTCTGGGTTGTTCATCTACAACAGGAAGTGGTCTCCTGTCTGACTGAGAACACACTCACACAGTTCTGGGTTGTTCATCTACAACAGGAAGTGGTCTCCTGCCTGACTGAGAACCGGTTCTGGGTTGTTCATCTACAACAGGAAGTGGTCTCTTGTCTGACTGAGAACCCACTCACACAGTTCTGGGTTGTTCATCTACAACAGGAAGTGGTCTCCTGCCTGACTGAGAACCCCCTCACACAGTTCTGGGTTGTTCATCTACAACAGGAAGTGGTCTCCTGTCTGACTGAGAACCGGTTCTGGGTTATTCATCTACAACAGGAAGTGGTCTCCTGTCTGACTGAGAACCGGTTCTGGGTTATTCATCTACAACAGGAAGTGGTCTCCTGCCTGACTGAAAACCGGTTCTGGGTTGTTCATCTACAACAGGAAGTGGTCTCCTGCCGGACTGAGAAAGCAGTAGATGTTCTGGTCTAGTTTGGCACCACATGCATGTAAGTCAGGGTTCTCAACTGGATTACTTCAAAACAAGTACAGACACAGACTCCATGCTGAGTATGACCTCAGGGTTGCACTGCCAAAAACGGATCCCAGAATAGACCTGCTCGTTGAAAACTTCAACCATCCACACACCTCTCATTAGGACTGTGTGTGTGTGTGTTTTCTGATCTACATCCATGTGATTGTTTTTTAAAATATTTGTTTATTTTAAATTGAACCTTTATTTAACTGGTCAAGTCAGTTAAGAACAAATTGTTATTTACAATGACGGACTACCCCGGCCCAACCCGGACGACGCTGGGACAATGGCGTGCCGCCTTATGGAACTCCCAATCACGGCCCGATGTGTTACAGCCTGGATCAATCAGTTTATTCCAGTCCAGAATAGAAATGACGACTTCTATTTTAACAGCAACGACATAGACTTTCTCTCAACAATATTTTCTACAGTAAGATGTTCAGTAGGCCTGATCATTTCTACAGTAAGATGTACAGTAAGGCCTGATCATTTCTACAGTAAGATGTACAGTAAGGCCTGATCATTTCTACAGTAAGATGTACAGTAAGGCCTGATCATTTCTACAGTAAGATGTACAGTAAGGCCTGATCATTTCTACAGTAAGATGTACAGTAAGGCCTGATCATTTCTACAGTGAGATGTTCAGTAGGCCTGATCATTTCTACAGTAAGATGTACAGTAGGCCTGATCATTTCTACAGTAAGATGTACAGTAAGGCCTGATCATTTCTACAGTGAGATGTTCAGTAAGCCTGATCATTTCTACGGTAAGATGTACAGTAGGCCTGATCATTCCTACAGTAAGATGTACAGTAGGCCTGATCATTCCTACAGTAAGATGTACAGTAAGCCTGATCATTTCTACGGTAAGATGTTCAGTAGGCCTGATCATTTCTACGGTAAGATGTACAGTAAGCCTGATCATTTCTACAGTAAGATGTACAGTAAGCCTGATCATTTCTACAGTAAGATGTACAGTAGGCCTGATCATTTCTACAGTAAGATGTACAGTAAGGCCTGATCATTTCTACAGTAAGATGTACAGTAGGCCTGATCATTTCTACAGTAAGATGTACAGTAGGCCTGATCATTTCTACAGTAAGATGTACAGTAGGCCTGATCATTTCTACAGTAAGATGTACAGTAAGGCCTTATCATTTCTACAGTAAGATGTACAGTAGGTCTGATCATTTCTACAGTAAGATGTACAGTAGGTCTGATCATTTCTACAGTAAGATGTACAGTAAGCCTGATCATTTCTACAGTAAGATTTACAGTAAGCCTGATCATTATTCATCTGTACTAGTACTTAGTGTTGCACTATCAAAAAGCCTGTGTTCTGTTATGCATCTGTGTCATGTGATCAATCAGTTTGTTCCAGTTCAGAATGAACTGTTCAGAAAAGTTAATGGGGGGAAATAAACATGAATAACTATTTATATGGATATTTTTAATTTCATTGTTTATTTGTTTTTGTCTATATTGCATTTGCTTTAGGCATAAGGGCAATGAAATGTACCAATATTTACATCTAGTTGCAGATGTTCCTAAGCTTGGGTCCCAGGAGAACAGAGAACTTCTAATTTGGGTTCCAGGCTGAGAAAGCTAAAGAACCCCTGGTCTCGAACATCGATATGTTCTGAGAGACGTGACAACCGCGTTCTGTGTACGTTTGGTCGGACGTTGCTGGGATCGGCTCCAGAAACCCACAGAACAGGACACAGGAATGTCCCTCCAGCGTTCCCATTTAACATGTCTAGGACATTAATATGTACTGAGAACACGGTAACCACATTCTGGGTCAGTTCTATTTTACATTAAAGGGAATGGTCTCTTTGAAACATTCCTATGAAAACGACATTTTTTAATGACCGAATGAGACTTATTAAGAGAATGTTCTCTAAAGTTGTGGGAGCCGTTTGTTGTTAGCTGGGTATGCAGCTGTCAAATGAATGTTGGAGGCATTATTTATTACACCAGGCGAACTACTGTCTGAACCAGCTACTAACAGGAAGCGACTGGATTGGTGCAAGCTGTGCTCAATCCGCTGGTGAACGCCAAACTAAACACAGACAGCACGACAGTAAACGTATCACTTACCAAAACTACTGGTTGCTTACGTCTCCTTGCAGTACACCAGATCTTTCTCTCGATCTCCTTTACATGTTCAATGTTCTACAGTCAAAACAACCACCTCCACAAAGAGCAGTCCAGCTGGTCAACTGAAGGACCGCTTGAAAAGCTTCTCTGACTGTAACAGAATATCTTGTTGCTGGTATTCAGTGTTTTTGGCCCTCCTCAGACCGAGACAGATCGTCTGTCGTATCCAGACAG
Organism: Salvelinus alpinus; assembly: GCF_045679555.1. Lineage (NCBI taxonomy): Eukaryota > Metazoa > Chordata > Actinopteri > Salmoniformes > Salmonidae > Salvelinus > Salvelinus alpinus. The sequence continues at coordinate 85,229,013 of NC_092095.1, read as the reverse complement.
AGACGCAGAGAACTGAAGGATTTGTCCGTTTGTCCCAGATAGGAGGCATTTCCTGTTGCTACAACGGAGCAAAAACCTGTGATTTCAATCCAGTTTTATTGGCGACCAAATCCAGAAGTATCAGTCATTAATACATTTCAATCAAACAAGGATGTGACTTACAGGGACTTCAGAAACTATTCCTACCCTTCAACTACTCCACATGTTGTTGTGTTACAGCCTGATTTCAACATGGATTAAATCTATATTTTATCTCACCCATCTACACACAATACCCTAAAGTGAAAACATTATATTAATGGTGTGTATAGACAGTATATAATGGTGTGTACACAATGTATCATGGTGTGTATAGACCATGATATAATGGTGGGTAGAGTACCGGGTGGTAGCCGGCTAGTAACAGTCTCTAAGGTGCAGGGTAGAGTACCGGGTGGTAGCCGGCTAGTAACAGTCTCTAAGGTGCAGGGTAGAGTACCGGGTGGTAGCAGGATAGTAACAGTAACTAAGGTGCAGGGTAGAGTACCGGGTGGTAGCCCGGCTAGTAACAGTCTCTAAGGTGCAGGGTAGAGTACCGGGTGGTAGCCGGCTAGTAACAGTCTCTAAGGTGCAGGGTAGAGTACCGGGTGGTAGCCGGCTAGTAACAGTCTCTAAGGTGCAGGGTAGAGTACCGGGTGGTAGCCGGCTAGTAACAGTCTCTAAGGTGCAGGGTAGAGTACCGGGTGGTAGCCGGCTAGTAACAGTCTCTAAGGTGCAGGACAGAGTACCGGGTGGTAGCCGGCTAGTAACAGTCTCTAAGGTGCAGGGTAGAGTACCGGGTGGTAGCCGGCTAGTAACAGTCTCTAAGGTGAAGGGTAGAGTACCGGGTGGTAGCCGGCTAGTAACAGTCTCAAAGGTGCAGGGTAGAGTACCGGGTGGTAGCCGGCTAGTAACAGTCTCTAAGGTGCAGGGTAGAGTACCGGGTGGTAGCCGGCTAGTAACAGTCTCTAAGGTGCAGGGTAGAGTACCGGGTGGTAGCCGGCTAGTAACAGTCTCTAAGGTGCAGGGTAGAGTACCGGGTGGTAGCCGGCTAGTAACAGTCTCTAAGGTGCAGGGTAGAGTACCGGGTGGTAGCCGGCTAGTAACAGTCTCTAAGGTGCAGGGTAGAGTACCGGGTGGTAGCCGGCTAGTAACAGTCTCTAAGGTGCAGGACAGAGTACCGGGTGGTAGCCGGCTAGTAACAGTGACTAAAGTTCAGGACAGGGTACTTGGTGGAGGCCGGCTAGGGATGGCTAGTTAACAGTCTGATGGCCTGGAGATAGACTGAAAAACAGCTTCTCTCGGTCCCAGCTTTGATGCACATGTACTGACCTCGCCTTCTGGAAGGTAGCAGGCTGAACAGGGCGTGGCTCGGGTGGCTGAGGTCCCTGGGGATCTGGAAGGTAACGAGCTGAACAGGCTGTGCCTCGGGTGGCTGAGGTCCTCTGTGATTTTCTGGATGGTAGCGGGCTGAACAGGGCGTGGCTCGGGTGGCTGAGGTCCCTGGTGATCTGGAAGGTAACGAGCTGAACAGGCTGTGCCTCGGGTGGCTGAGGTCCTCTGTGATCTTCTGGAAGGTAGCGGGCTGAACAGGGCGGGGCTCGGGTGGCTGAGGTCCTCGGTAATCTGGAAGGTAGCGGGGCTGAACAGGCTGTGGCTCGGGTGGCTGAGGTCCTCTGTGATCTTCTGGAAGGTAGCGGGCTGAACAGGGCGTGGCTCGGGTGGCTGAGGTCCCTGGTGGTCTGGAAGGTAGCGAGCTGAACAGGGCGTGGCTCGGGTGGCTGAGGTCCCTGGTGGTCTTCTGGAAGGTAGCGAGCTGAACAGGGCGTGGCTCGGGTGGCTGAGGTCCCTGGTGATCTTCTTGGCCTTCCTGTGACACCGGGTGCTGTAGATGTCCTGGAGGGCGATGTGACTATCCTGGCACATTGCATAACGTGTGACCTCCAGTCAGACTGCAGTATTAGAGCTGTTATCAGGAGAAGACTAGGAGGAAGAAGAGCTGTCATCGGGAACCTCTGAGGGGATCTTCTCTAAGGAATGTACCGTGAGCAGAGAGAGAACCCTTAACCCTTGGACAGGTGTTAAGTCCACAGCACCACCACCCCCTAGCTATCAGAGAGACAACCCTTGGACAGGTGTTAAGTCCACAGCACCACCACCCCCTAGCTGAGCTAAGCTGCAGACCCTTTTATCTACTAACAGAGTTTTCATCTGTAATTATCACGACTGTCTACATTCCTCCACAAGCCAACACCACTCTGGTGAGCAGAGGCAGCATGTCTGGTGCACAGTGACTTTAACGCATGGAGACTTAAAACCGTCCCTCACTTCTACCAACACCTCTCTGGCGCCGAGGCAGCATGTCTGGTGCACAGTGACTTTAACGGTTGGAGACTTAAAACCGTCCTCCCTCACTTCTACCAACACGTCTCCTGCTCCACAAGGGGGCGCTTATATCTAGACCACTTTTATTCTCCCCACAGAAACACATACAAGGCCCTCCCTCGTGTTCCCTTCGGCACATCTGACTATGACTCCATTCTCCAGCTTCCTGTTTACAAACAAAACCTCAAACAGGAAGTACCAGTGATGCACTCAATATGGAAGTGGTCGGATGAAGCAGACACAAAGCTACAAGACTGTTTTGCTAGTACAGAACGGGGATATGTTCCAGGATTCATCCGATAGCATTGAGGAGTTTACCACATCAGTCACAGGCTTCATCAGTAAGTGCATAGACGATGTCGTCCCCACAGTGACTATAAGAACATATCCAAACCAAAAAAACATGGATTACAGGCAATATCTGCGCAGGGCTAAGGGCTAGAGCTACCGCTTACAAGGAACGGGACACGGACACATACAAGACTGTCCACTGTGACGTCTGCTGACAATCACAAACAGAATACCAGGAATCCATTCTTAAAGCATGTTCAGACCGGCTGGCAAGTGTCTTCATAGACATTTTTAATCTATCCTTGTTCTATCCTTTTCAAGTTGGCCACTATTGTTCATGTTTCCAAGAGCTCCAAGGTAACCTGCCTAATTGACTATCGACCTGTAGCACTCACACCTGTCATTCTGGAGTGCTTTGAAAGGCTGGTCATGACACACATCAACACCATCATCCAAGACACCCTGGACAAGAGGCTCCCCACTGCCATCTCCCACCTGGACAAGAGGCTCCCCACTGCCATCTCCCACCTGGACAAGAGGCTCCACACTGCCCTCTCCCACTGCCCTCTCCCACCTGTACAAGAGGCTCCCCACTGCCATCTCCCACCTGGACAAGAGGCTCCCCACTGCCCTCTCCCACCTGGACAAGAGGCTCCCCACTGCCCTCTCCACCTGGACAAGAGGCTCCCCACTGCCATCTCCCACCTGTACAAGAGGCTCCCCACTGCCCTCTCCCACCTGGACAAGAGGCTCCCCACTGCCCTCTCTCACCTGGACAAGAGGCTCCCCACTGCCCTCTCCCACCTGTACAAGAGGCTCCCCACTGCCATCTCCCACCTGGACAAGAGGCTCCCCACTGCCATCTCCCCCCTGGACAAGAGGCTCCCACTGCCCTCTCCCACCTGTACAAGAGGCTCCCCACTGCCATCTCCCACCTGTACAAGAGGCTCCCCACTGACATCTCCCACCTGGACAAGAGGCTCCCCACTGCCCTCTCTCACCTGGACAAGAGGCTCCCCACTGCCCTCTCCCACCTGGACAAGAGGCTCCCCACTGCCATCATGAACACTCACCTTTCCAATCATGAACACTCACCTTTCCTCCTCAGTACTCCGTCACCAGAGATGCCACATGGACATTATACACGGCTGCCTCTCAATAGACCCAGGTGTAGTGGTGGCGCCACCTGGTGGACAACCTGTAGAAACATGAACACCTTTCCTCCTCAGTACTCCGTCACCAGAGACATGGACATTATACACGGCTGCCTGCAGACGAGACAAACAGACCAAGATAGTTGTCATGACCAACATAATAAAATAATAACCTCTAGCTTAGGGTCAAGGGTCAGGGGTCAGGGTTAGCTGTATGAAGCCTACCTCAGGTCAGGGGTCAGGGTTAGCTGTATGACGCCTACCTCAGGTCAGGGGTCAGGGTTAACTGTATGAAGCCTACCTCAGATAGGTCAGGGGTCAGGGTTAGCTGTATGAAGTCTACCTCAGGTCAGGGGTCATGGTTAGCTGTATGAAGCCTACCTCAGATAGGTCAGGGGTCAGGGTTAGCTGTATGAAGCCTACCTCAGGTCAGGGGTCAGGGTTAGCTGTATTAAGCCTACCTCAGACAGGTCAGGGGTCAGGGTTAGCTGTATGAAGCCTACCTCAAATAGGTCAGGGGTCAGGGTTAGCTGTATGAAGCCTACCTCAGATAGGTCAGGGGTCAGGGTTAGCTGTATGAAGCCTACCTCAGGTCAGGGGTCAGGGTTAGCTGTATGAAGCCTACCTCAGATAGGTCAGGGGTCAGGGTTAGCTGTATGAAGCCTACCTCAGGTCAGGGGTCAGGGTTAGCTGTATGAAGCCTACCTCAGGTCAGGGGTCAGGGTTAGCTGTATGAAGCCTACCTCAGATAGGTCAGGGGTCAGGGTTAGCTGTATGAAGCCTACCTCAGGTCAGGGGTCAAGGGTTAGCTGTATGAAGCCTACCTCAGATAGGTCAGGGGTCATGGTTAGCTGTATGAAGCCTACCTCAGATAGGTCAGGGGTCAGGGTTAGCTGTATGAAGCCTACCTCAGGTCAGGGGTCAGGGTTAGCTGTATGAAGCCTACCTCAGATAGGTCAGGGGTCATGGTTAGCTGTATGAAGCCTACCTCAGATAGGTCAGGGGTCAGGGTTAGCTGTATGAAGCCTATCTCAGGTCAGGGGTCAGGGTTAGCAGTATGAAGCCTACCTCAGATGGGTCAGGGGTCAGGGTTAGCTGTATGAAGCCTACCTCAGGTCAGGGGTCAGGGTTAGCTGTATGAAGCCTACCTGAGTCAGGGTCAGGGTTAGCTGTATGAAGCCTTCCTCAGATAGGTCAGGGGTCAGGGTTAGCTGTATGAAGCCTACCTCAGGTCAGGGGTCAGGGTTAGCTGTATGAAGCCTTCCTCAGATAGGTCAGGGGTCAGGGTTAGCTGTTTGACGCCTACCTCAGGTCAGGGGTCAGGGTTAGCTGTATGAAGCCTACCTCAGATAGGTCAGGGGTCAGGGTTAGCTGTATGAAGCCTACCTCAGATAGGTCAGGGGTCAGGGTTAGCTGTATGAAGCCTACCTCAGATAGGTCAGGGGTCAGGGTTAGCTGTATGAAGCCTACCTCAGTTAGGTCAGGGGTCAGGGTTAGCTGCATGAAGCCTACCTCAGGTCAGGGGTCAGGGTTAGCTGTATGAAGCCTACCTCAGGTCAGGGGTCAGGGTTAGCTGTTTGAAGCCTACCTCAGACAGGTCTGTGGTTCTTGCTGTGATGCGTGGCATGTTGTCCAGCCAGGTCTTGCGTAGCTCGGGCGTGGAGGCGTCGGACTTGGCCAGACTGCTGCAGGTCAACTAACATCTCCGGGTCGTCCTCGTGCTCCTTCATCTGTTCTGTGGACATCAGAACCACAGGGATCTGCTTTGTCAGGTCTGTCACAACACCCAGGAACACCGTGTGCTGGAGACAGGGAGAGACGGATAGGGTTAAACCTTCACCATAACCCAGGAACACCGTGTGCTGGAGAGCGAGGGAGCGAGAGAGCTGCCCAGAGCTGACAAACACTGGAACACCATGGAGGGGGAGAGGGAAGAGTACATGACATACACAGACAGGTTAGGACGAGACAGATCAGAGTTCAGGAGACACAGACAGGTTAGTACGAGACAGATCAGAGTTCAGGAGACACAGACAGGTTAGTACATGACAGATCATAGTTCAGGAGACACAGACAGGTTAGTACATGACAGATCATAGTTCAGGAGACACAGACAGGTTAGTACATGACAGATCATAGTTCAGGAGACACAGACAGGTTAGTACATGACAGATCATAGTTCAGGAGACACAGACAGGTTAGTACGTGATAGATCTGAGTTCAGGAGACACAGACAGGTTAGTACGTGATAGATCTGAGTTCAGGAGACACAGACAGGTTAGTACGTGATAGATCAGAGTTCAGGAGACACAGACAGGTTAGTACATGACAGATCAGAGTTCAGGAGACACAGACAGGTTAGTACGTGACAGATCAGAGTTCAGGAGACACAGACAGGTTAGTACATGACAGATCTGAGTTCAGGAGACACAGACAGGTTAGTACATGACAGATCTGAGTTCAGGAGACACAGACAGGTTAGTACGTGACAGATCTGTACACCATCTATCAGTATAGGCAGGTCGGCCAGCAGGCAGTTTACACATTTTACATTACCATTACCATTATGTAGTTTACCAATTAAATGGTCTGACGGAGATGTAGACATACTCGGTATACAAATCCCAAAAGAAAGAAATGATCTCACTCCAATACATTTTTATAGAAAGTTAGCAAAAATAGATAATATTATGCCATGGAAAGGAAAATACCTGTCTATTTGTGGAAAAATCACCCTGATTAACTCTTTAGTCATATCACAGTTTACCTATTTGCTTATGGTTTTGCCTACACCTAGTGACCTGCTTTTTAAATTATATGAACAAAAAATATTCCGTTTTATTTGGAACGGCAGGCCAGATAAAATTAAAATGGCCTATTTATATAACGAATATGAATTCGGTGGCAGAAATTATAAAATATTAAAGCATTAGACCTCTCACTAAAGGCATCAGTCATACAAAAGTTATACTTAAATCCAAACTGGTTCTCTAGTCAATTGGTATGAATGTCTCATCCTATGTTCAAGAAGGGCCTTTTTTCCTTTTACACCTGCTCACTTTCGGTTGTTTGAAAAGGAAATAATCTCCAAAATATCTATATTTTTTAAACAAGCCTTAGAAAGTTGGTTGCAATTTCAGTTTAATCCACCTGAAAGGACGGAACAAATAGTACAACAAATATTGTGGTTAAATTCAAATATACTAATTGATAAAAAAACTGTATTTATCGAAGAAATGTTGAAAAAATTTATAATTGGCTCAGTTGGTAGAGCATGGCGCTTGCAACGCCAGGGTTGTGGGTTCATTCCCCACGGGGGGACCAGGATGAATATGTATGAACTTTCCAATTTGTAAGTCGCTCTGGATAAGAGCGTCTGCTAAATGACTTAAATGTAAATGTAAATGTAATTTTAGTGAATGATATCATAAATAGGACTGGTGGAGTTATGTCACACATGCAGCTAACACAGACATATGGAAATGTCTGCTCTCCCCAAATTACAACCAATTAATTGCAGCATTACCACAAAAATGGAAGAGGCAAGTAGAAGGGGAAAAAAGTAAGGAACTTGTATGGTTAAATCGGCCCTGTATTCGGCCCTGTATTAAATCGGCCCTGTATTAAAGAACATAAATGGTTAAAGAAAAGTGTGATAAATAAAAACATATACCAATTTAATTTAAGGACCAAAAAACTGACAGCTGTGCCATATAAATTGCAAAATAGTTGGGAAGAGATGTTCGATGTACCCATTCCATGGCACATGGTTTATGAATTGATACGCAAAACAACACCGGATTCAAAACTTCGAATTTTTCAATTTAAATTACTATATAAAATTCTTGCAACCAATAGAATGTTACATATATGGGGGATACAATCTTCCCAGCTCTGCAGATTCTGCTGTGAGGAAGCAGAGTCATTAGATCATTTATTTTGGTATTGTCCATATGTAGCTCGTTTTTGATCACAGGTCCAGGAATGGCTGAAGAATTGCAACATTTGCCGAGAACTAACGCTGCAGATAGCAATACTGGGTGATTTGAAAAGCCATAGTCAATCAATCAATAATATAATTATTATTTTAGCAAAAAAAAATATTTTTAATTTACAATCTGTAGAAGCTATGAGAATAGGAAGGTTCAAATCTTTTGTGAAGCATCACAGCACAGTTGAAAAATATATGGTGTTGGAAGATAGATGGGAAGGGTTGAGTGGAGCTGAAGGGTGGGACTAATAACAAGATAAACAATGTAGGGCTCTCTGAAATGTGTATAGGTGCGGAGCTTTTTGTGAAATAGCAGTTACAAGTGGAAGATCAGTTCGGAACATGGAATCAGAGGAAGGACTAAGAACAAACAAGAGAGAACTATTATAAAGTAGACTGTGTCTGTAAAATGTGTATAAGATGTATAAATTGAAGGCAAAAGCAGAAGTGTTTATTAGTTTACTCCAATTGGGGGATCGGTGGTAGGGTTTGCGGGGAATAATAATAAAGTTATATTCTTTAAAAAAGTGTGTATGTCTATATAGGTATGTGTATGTATATATGTGTATATGTATGCATGCGTGTATGGATATATATATTTACCCAAAAAAATATGGGGGATTGGAAATGATGCAGACAATTACATTGGAGGCAACATTCTTTCCGCAATATTAAGCTGATCCACCCCTATAAAAAGAAAATAAATAATAATTAAATTAAATTTAAATTAAAAAAGAAGGGCTATATAAATACATTGAATTTGATCATGATGGGATTGTCCATTGAAATCAAACGAAAACGCAGAAACAAGCCACTAGGAAATGGCGACTCATATTTTAATATTTTGTTGTCATGTTTAGTTGTTACATGAGTTGATGCACTGTGTGCGGGTCTTTCACCAGATATATCGCCATCTGGTGGACACCTGATATATTTCAGTAGAAGTGTTTTCTGGACCCGCTATCTGTAGAGTTGAGTTATGTCCACAGGGTGGCGATAGAGTTCCACTACAGGTTCCGGCAGGAATGTATTGTTGTAGTTAGCCCTGTCTGCAGATAGGGAGATTCCAGTTCTTCATCCACCCAAACAAATCCAACAACCTGATACTGGAGACACAACCAGGCGTTCCCCCGCCGCACTGTCTGGTGCCCTGCCCTGCCCGGAGCCTCCACGGTCAATGCCAAATGCACTCGTTCCTGGGAGCAGCAGAAGAGACGTCTATCCACCCCGACGGGACTAACCTATTTACTAACCCTGGATAGAACAAATAAGCCTGGATGGATACGTTGTTAAGACAAAGACTTATGCAATGGGCATAGTCAACATGGAATTTGGATTTGACGGACCTTTGTAAAAAAAAAAAAAAAATACCTAACGTTAGCTAGCTAGCTTGGAAGGGGAAAATACGGCAAAGTTTGGACTTCTGTGGGCAAAAGGCCTGCGTTTGTTCCCCAACAAGTTTCTGTTAGCAGAGTGAGCCACCTATAGTAACGCTGCCACCAGTGGATTGTTAAATGTTAGTTAGGTAACTTAGCATAGCTCATTTGCAGCTAACGTTGTGTCAACTAGCTGGCTAACGTTAGCTGTCGTAAACTGACATACTAATTTTTCTTAGCTAGCTATTAGCAGGACAATCTGACGCCGTCTTATCACTAAGATTAATTTTCAATGTGTTGTTCCATACTGGACACTTCAGTTCAAGTTATTGAGCTGACGTGAAAGAGAAGGAGGTGTATAAAGACATAGTTAAGTTTGGAGGAGTTGAGGTCCAAGTTAAATCAAATGTACAACAGAGTGAAGTCAATGGCGGTGCTGAAGCAAATCACGATGCTGGGCGTTTGGGCTGTACGTGCTGGTCCTCCCTCCGGTCGCTGGTGAGTAAACAACACTAGGACATAAGGTGTGCCAACCTTTTGGACCTGTTCTGTCTGTTCTGGAGAGTTTAGTTAACTAGTAAAACAGTCCTATCAGGCGAAGCTTGTCTATAGCCCGGAATACAGACAGTACACGGGGTCCATATCAGGTATACTGGTCTAGCTAGCTACAGGTTGTTACACCACATCATGTGATTGAACCAAATACTTTTGGTTTTTATTACTGGGACTTACAGGGTAGGTTGTGTTTGGTGTAGCACAGATACTTGGCTGATACAATCTTCATTCTCGATTCGGCCAAACGTATATCTTCTAGGAGTCTACACTGTAGACCTACAGGACACCCTGTGTTCTCCTAATGGGGTGGTTGTAGAGACATACTTAGGAGTCTACACTGTAGACCTACAGGACACCCTGTGTTCTAATGGGGTGGTTGTAGAAACATACTAGGAGTCTACACTGTAGACCTACAGGACACCCTGTGTTCTAATGGGGTGGTTGTAGAAACATACTAGGAGTCTACACTGTAGACCTACAGGACACCCTGTGTTCTAATGGGGTGGTTGTAGAAACATACTAGGAGTCTACACTGTAGACCTACAGGACACCCTGTGTTCTAATGGGGTGGTCTGTAGAAACATACTAGGAGTCTACACTGTAGACCTACAGGACCCAGTTGTACCTCCCTGCTCTAGACTTTGGGTTGATGCTTCTGGAACCTTGACAGATAAGAGAGGAAAGCTTCTGGTAAACCTAGAGAGATAAGAGAGAGAGGGAGGATGGGAAAGAGAGAGAGGGAGGATGGGAAAGAGAGAGAGGGAGGATGGGAAAGAGAGAGGGAGGATGGGAAAGAGAGAGAGGGAGGATGGGAAAGAGAGAGAGGGAGGATGGGAAAGAGAGAGAGGGAGGATGGGAAAGAGAGAGAGGGAGGATGGGAAAGAGAGAGAGGGAGGATGGGAAAGAGAGAGTGGATGGGAAAGAGAGAGGGAGGATGGGAAAGAGAGAGAGGGAGGATGGGAAAGAGAGAGAGAGGGAGGATGGGAAAGAGAGAGAGTGAATAGGAAAGAGAGAGGGAGGATGGGAAAGAGAGAGAGGGAGGATGGGAAAGAGAGAGAGGGAGGATGGGAAAGAGAGAGAGGGAGGATGGGAAAGAGAGAGAGAGGGAGGATGGGAAAGAGAGAGAGGGAGGATGGGAAAGAGAGAGAGAGAGATAGGGAAAGAGAGAGAGAGGGAGGATGGGAAAGAGAGAGAGGGAGGATGGGAAAGAGAGAGAGTGGATGGGAAAGAGAGAGAGGGAGGATGGGAAAGAGAGAGAGGGAGGATGGGAAAGAGAGAGAGAGTGGATGGGAAAGAGAGAGGGAGGATGGGAAAGAGAGAGAGTGGATGGGAAAGAGAGAGAGTGAAAGAGAGTGACAGAGAGAGTGGCAGAGAGAGAGACAGAGAGAAAGAGAGTGACAGAGAGAGAGAGAGGATGGGAAGAGAGTGACAGAGAGAGAGAAAGGATGGGAAAGAGAGTGACAGAGAGAGAGAGATTAGGAAAGAGTGACAGAGAGAGAAAGGATGGGAAAGAGAGTGACAGAGAGAGAGAAAGAGAGTGACAGAGAGAGAGAGGATGGGAAGAGAGTGACAGAGAGAGAGAAAGGATGGGAAAGAGAGAGAGAAAGAGAGTGACAGAGAGAGAGGATGGGAAAGAGAGAGGATGGGAAAGCATCGAGAGAGGAAATGAGAAATATAAAACTAGTTTAAGAATGGAGTGGTGATCAGGTGATGGAAAACTCTCAGAATGTCTAGCTGTCTGTCTCCTCCATTTCCTGTCCTGTAATTTAGCTCTTTGATGAAGCGTGGGAGGATGGCAGCGGAGTGAGTGTGTGTGTGTGTGTGTGTGTATGTGCATTGCACTGATTTGCCTATGACGATGTATACCGAACAGTACATTACCTTGAAGGGCCTGTTCTCCAGAGCTACCCAGTGTCTTGTTCTGCAGCTTTTACACTACAATACCCTGTCTGTCTACACTACCGTACCCTGTCTGTCTACACTACCGTACCTGTCTGTCTACACTACCGTACCCTGTCTGTCTACACTACCGTACCCTGTCTGTCTACACTACCGTACCCTGTCTGTATACACTACCGTACCCTGTCTGTCTACACTACCGTACCCTGTCTGTCTACACTACCGTACCCTGTCTGTCTACACTACCGTACCCTGTCTGTCTACACTACCGTACCCTGTCTGTCTACACTCTCGTACCCTGTCTGTCTACACTACCGTACCCTGTCTGTCTACACTACCGTACCCTGTCTGTCTACACTACCGTACCCTGTCTGTCTACACTACCGTACCCTGTCTGTCTACACTACACTACCCTGTCTGTCTACACTACCGTACCCTGTCTGTCTACACTACCGTACCCTGTCTGTCTACACTTTCGTACCCTGTCTGTCTACACTACCGTACCCTGTCTGTCTACACTACCGTACCCTGTCTGTCTACACTACCGTACCCTGTCTGTCTACACTACCGTACCCTGTCTGTCTACACTACACTACCCTGTCTGTCTACAGTACCGTACCCTGTCTGTCTACACTACCGTACCCTGTCTGTCTACACTACCGTACCCTGTCTGTCTACACTACCGTACCCTGTCTGTCTACACTACCGTACCCTGTCTGTCTACACTACACTACCCTGTCTGTCTACACTACACTACCCTGTCTGTCTACAGTACCGTACCCTGTCTTGTCTACACTACACTACCCTGTCTGTCTACGCTACCGTACCCTGTCTGTCTACAGTACCGATTACCCTGTCCCCCTAGTGCTGTTATCATAGGTATTCTGTCTCCACTGTCCTACCCTGTCCCCCTAGTCTGTTGTCATATGTATTCTGTCTCCACTGTCCTACCCTGTCCCCCTAGTCTGTTATCATAAGGTATTCTGTCTCCACTGTCCTACCCTGTCCCCCTAGTCTGTTATCATAGGTATTCTGTCTCCACTGTGCCTAGCCCTGTCCCCCTAGTCTGTTATGATAGGTAATCTCGTCTCCACTGCTCCTACCCTGTCCCCCTAGTCTGTCATATGTATTCTGTCTCCACTGCCCCACCCTGTCCCCCTAGTCTGTTATCATAAGGTATCCTGTCTCCGCTGTCCTACCCTGTCCCCCTAGTCTGTTATCATAGGTATTCTGTCTCCTACTGTCCCCCTAGTCTGTTTTATGATAGGTATTCTGTCTCCACTGTCCTACCCTGTCCCCCTAGTCTGTTGTCATATGTATTCTGTCTCCACTGTCCTACCCTGTCCCCCTAGTCTGTTATCATAGGTATTCTGTCTCCGCTGTCCTACCCTGTCCCCCTAGTCTGTTACCATAGGTACTCTTGTCTCCACTGTCCTGCCCCGTCCCCCCTAGTCTGTTATCATAGGAATCCCTGTCTCCACTGTCCCCCTAGTCTGTTATCATAGGTATTCTGTCTCCACTGTCCTACCCTGTCCCCCTAGTCTGTTACCATAGGTAGACTCTGTCTCCACTGTCCTGCCCCCGTCCCCCTAGTCTGTTATCATAGGTATTCTGACTCCACTGCTCCCCCTAGTCTGTTACCATAGGTAATCTCGTCTCCACTGTCCCCCTAGTCTGTTATCATAGGTATTCGGTCTCCACTGCCCCCACCCTGTCCCCCTTAGTCTGTTATCATAGGTATTCTGTCTCCACTGTCTCTACCCTGTCCCCCTAGCCCTGTTATCATAGGTATTCTGTCTCCACTGTCCTCACCCTGTCCCCCTAGTCTGTTATGATAGGTATTCTGTCTCCACTGTCCTACCCTGTCCCCCTAGTCTGTTGTCATCTGTAAATCTCTGTCTCCACTGTCCTACCCTGTCCCCCTAGTCTGTTATCATAGGTATTCTGTCTCCACTGTCCTACCCTGTCCCCCTAGTCTGTTATCATAGGTATTCTGTCTCCACTGCTGCCTAGCCCTGTCCCCCTAGTCTGTTAATCAGATGCATTCTGTCTCCACCGTCCTGCCCTGCTCCCCCTAGTCTGTAATCATATGTATCTCTGTCTCCACTGTCCTACCCTGTCCCCCTAGTCTGTTATCATATGTATCTCTGTCTCCACTACGTCCTACCCTGTCCCCCTAGTCTGTTGTCATATGTATTCTGTCTCCACTGTCCTGCCCTGCTCCCCCTAGTCTGTTGTCATATGTATTTTGTCTCCGCTGCCCCACCCTGTCCCCCTAGTCTGTTATCATAGGTATCTCTGTCTCCGCTGTCCTACCCTGTCCCCCTAGTACTGTTATCAGATGCATTCTTGTCTCCACTGTCCTCACCCTGTCCCCCTAGTCTGTTATCATCTGTCTTCTGTCTCCTACGCTGTCCTACCCTGTCCCCCTAGTCTGTTACCATAGGTATTCTGTCTCCTCGCTGTCCTACCCTGTCCCCCTAGTCTGTTATCATAGGTATTCTGTCTCCGCTGTCCTACCCTGTCCCCCTAGTCTGTTACCATAGGTACTCTGTCTCCACTGTCCTGACCCCGTCCCCCTAAGTCTGTTATCATAGGTATTCTGTCTCCACTGTCCTACCCTGTCCCCCTAGTCTGTTATCATAGGTATTCTGTCTCCACTGTCCCCCTAGTCTGTTATCATAGGTATTCTGTCCTACCCTGTCCCCCTAGTCTGTTATCATAGGTATTCTGTCTCCGCTGTCCTACCCTGTCCCCCTAGTCTGTTATCATATGTATTCTGTCTCCATCTGTCCTACCCTGTCCCCCTAGTCTGTTATCATAGGTATTCGGTCTCCGCTGTCCTACCCTGTCCCCCTAGTCTGTTACCATAGGTACTCTGTCTCCACTGTCCTACCCCGTCCCCCTAGTCTGTTATCATAGGTATTCGGTCTCCACTGTCCTACCCTGTCCCCCTAGTCTGTTATCATAGGTATTCTGTCTCCACTGTCCCCCTAGTCTGTTACCATAGGTATTCTGTCTCCACTGTCCCCCTAGTCTGTTACCATAGGTATCTCATGTCTCCACTGTCCCCCTAGTCTGTTATCATAGGTATTCTGTCTCCACTGTCCTACCCTGTCCCCCTAGTCTGTTGTATCATAGGTATCTCTGTCTCCACTGTCCTACCCTGTCCCCCTAAGTCTGTTATCATAGGTATTCTGTCTCTCACTGTCCTACCCTGTCCCCCTAAGTCTGTTATCATAGGTATTCTGTCTCCACTGTCCCCCTAGTCTGTTACCATAGGTATTCTGTCTCCACTGTCCCTCTAGTCTGTTACCATAGGTATTCTTGTCTCCACTGTCCCCCTAGTCTGTTACCATAGGTATTCTGTCTCCACTGTCCCTCTAGTCTGTTACCATAGGTATTCTGTCTCCACTGTCCCTCTAGTCTGTTACCATAGGTATTCTGTCTCCACTGTCCCTCTAGTCTGTTACCATAGGTATTCTGTCTCCACTGTCCCTCTAGTCTGTTATCATAGGTATTCTGTCTCCACTGTCCCCCTAGTCTGTTACCATAGGTATTCTGTCTCCACTGTCCCCCTAGTCTGTTACCATAGGTATTCTGTCTCCACTGTCCCCCTAGTCTGTCACCATAGGTATTCTGTCTCCACTGTCCCCCGCAGTCTGTTACCATAGGTATTCTTCTGTCTCCACTGTCCCCCTAGTTTGTTACCATAGGTATTCTGTCTCCACTGTCCCTCTAGTCTGTTACCATAGGTATTCGTGCTCTCCACTGTCCCCCTAGTCTGTTACCATAGGTATTCTGTCTCCACTGTCCCTCTAGTCTGTTATCATAGGTATTCTGTCTCCACTGTCCCCCTAGTCTGTTACCATAGGTATTCTGTCTCCACTGTCCCCCTAGTCTGTTACCATAGGTATTCTGTCTCCACTGTCCCCCTAGTCTGTTACCATAGGTATTCTGTCTCCACTGTCCCCCTAGTCTGTTATCATAGGTATTCTGTCTCCACTGTCCTACCCTGTCCCCCTAGTCTGTTATCAATAGGTATTCTTGTCCTACCCTGTCCCCCTAGTCTGTTATCATAGGTATTCTGTCTCCACTGTCCTAGCCCTGTCCCCCTAGTCTGTTATCATAAGGTACTCTGTCCTAGCCCTGTCCCCCTAGTCTGTTTATCATAGGTATTCTGTCTCCACTGTCCTACCCTGTCCCCCAAGTCTGTTATCATAGGTATTCTGTCTCCACTGTCCCCCTAGTCTGTTATCATAGGTATTCTGTCCTACCCTGTCCCCCTAGTCTGTTATCATAGGTTTCTGTCTCCACTGTCCTACCCTGTCCCCCTAGTCTGTTATCATAAGGTAATCTCTGTCCTACCCTGTCCCCCTAGTCTGTTATCATAGGTATTCTTCTGTCTCCACTGTCCCTCTAGTCTGTTACCATAGGTATTCTGTCTCCACTGTCCCCCTAGTCTGTTATCATAGGTATCTCTGTCTCCACTGTCCCCCTAGTCTGTTATCATAGGTATTCTGTCTCCACTGTCCCCCTAGTCTGTTATCATATGTATTCTGTCTCCACTGTCCTACCCTGTCCCCCTAGTCTGTTATCATATGTATTCTGTCTCCACTGTCCTACCCTGTCCCCCTAGTCTGTTATCATAGGTATTCTGTCTCCACTGTCCTACCCTGTCCCCCTAGTCTGTTACCATAGGTATTCTGTCTCCACTGTCCTACCCTGTCCCCCTAGTCTGTTACCATAGGTATTCTGTCTCTGCTGTCCTACCCTGTCCCCCTCAGTCTGTTATCATATGTATTCTGTCTCCACTGTCCTACCCTGTCCCCCTAGTCTGTTACCATAGGTATTCTGTCTCCACCGTCCCACCCTGTCCCCCTAGTCTGTTATCATAGGTATTCTTGTCTCCGCTGTCCTACCCTGTCCCCCTAGTCTGTTACCATAGGTATTCTGTCTCCACTACTCCTACCCTGTCCCCCTAGTCTGTTGTCATAGGTATTCTGTCTCCACTGTCCTACCCTGTCCCCCTAGTCTGTTATCATAGGTATTCTGTCTCCACTGTCCTACCCTGTCCCCCTAGTCTGTTACCATAGGTATTCTGTCTCCACTGTCCCCCTAGCTCTGTTACCATAGGTATTCTGTCTCCCCAGTCCTACCCTGTCCCCCTAGTCTGTTATCATAGGTATTCTGTCTACCCTGTCCTACCCTGTCCCCTTAGTCTGTTACCATAGGTATTCTGTCTCCACTATCCTACCCTGTCCCCCTAGTCTGTTATTATAGGTATTCTGTCTCCATCTGTCCTACCCTGTCCCCCTAGTCTGTAATCATAGGTATTCGGTCTCCACTGCCCCCACCCTGTCCCCCTAGTCTGTTATCATAGGTATCTCTGGTCTCCACTGTCCTCAGCCCTGTCCCCCTAGTCTGTTAACATAGGTATCTCTGTCTCCACTGTCCTAGCCCTGTCCCCCTAGTCTGTTACCATAGGTATTCTTGTCTCCCACTGTCCTACCCTGTCCCCCTAGTCTGTTATCATAGGTATTCTGTCTACCCTGTCCTACCCTGTCCCCTTTAGTCTGTTACCATAGGTATTCTGTCTCCACTGTCCTACCCTGTCCCCCTAGTCTGTTACCATAGGTATTCTGTCTCCACTGTCCTACCCTGTCCCCCTGAGCCTGTTATCATAGGTATTCTGTCCTACCCTGTCCCCCTAGTCTGTTATCATATGTATTCTGTCTCCACTGTCCTACCCTGTCCCCCTAGCCTGTTACCATAGGTATTTTGTCTCTGCTGTCCTACCCTGTCCCCCTAGTCTGTTACCATAGGTATTCTGTCTCCACTGTCCTACCCTGTCCCCCTAGTCTGTTATCATAGGTATTCTGTCTCCACTGTCCTACCCTGTCCCCCTAGTCTGTTACCATAGGTATTCTGTCTCTGCTGTCCTACCCTGTCCCCCTAGTCTGTTATCATATGTATTCTGTCTCCACTGTCCTACCCTGTCCCCCTAGTCTGTTACCATAGGTATTCTGTCTCTGCTGTCCTACCCTGTCCCCCTAGTCCTTGTTATCATAGGTATTCTGTCTCTGCTGTCCTACCCTGTCCCCCTAGTCTGTTATCATAGGTATTCTGTCTCCACTGTCCTACCCTGTCCCCCTAGTCTGTTACCATAGGTATTCTGTCTCCACTGTCCTACCCTGTCCCCCTAGTCTGTTATCATAGGTATCTCTGTCTCCACTGTCCTACCCTGTCCCCCTAGTTTGTTATCATAGGTATTCTGTCTCCGCTGTCCTACCCTGTCCCCCTAGTCTGTTACCATAGGTATTCGTGTCTCCACTATCCTACCCTGTCCCCCTAGTCTGTTGTCATAGGTATTCTGTCTCCACTGTCCTACCCTGTCCCCCTAGTCTGTTATCATAGGTATTCTGTTTCCACTGTCCTACCCTGTCCCCCTAGTCTGTTACCATAGGTATTCTGTCTCCACTGTCCCCCTAGTCTGTTACCATAGGTATTCTGTCTACCCTGTCCTACCCTGTCCCCCTAGTCTGTTATCATAGGTATTCTGTCTACCCTGTCCTACCCTGTCCCCTTAGTCTGTTACCATAGGTATTCTGTCTCCACTATCCTACCCTGTCCCCCTTAGTCTGTTATTATAGGTATTCTGTCTCCACTGTCCTACCCTGTCCCCCTAGTCTGTAATCATAGGTATTCTGTCTCCACTGTCCTACCCTGTCCCCCTAGTCTGTTATCATAGGTATTCTGTCTCCACTGTCCTACCCTGTCCCCCTAGTCTGTTACCATAGGTATTCTGTCTCCACTGTCCTACCCTGTCCCCCTAGTCTGTTACCATAGGTATTCTGTCTCCACTGTCCTACCCTGCTCCCCTAGTCTGTTATCATAGGTATTCTGTCTACCCCTGTCCTACCCTGTCCCCCTAGCTCTGTTACCATAGGTATCTCTGTCTCCACTATCCTACCCTGTCCCCCTAGTCTGTTATTATAGGTATTCTGTCTCCACTGTCTCTCACCCTGTCCCCCTAGTCTGTTATCATAGGTATTCTGTCTCCACTGTCTTACCCTGTCCCCCTAGTCTGTTATCAGAGGCATCTCTGTCTCCGCTGTCCTGCCCTGTGCCCCCTAGTCTGTTATCATAGGTATTCTGTCTCGGACTTGGTCCTACCCTGTCCCCCTAGTCTGTTATCACAGGCATTCTGTCTCTTGTCCCTGCCCCCACCCTGTCCCCCTAGTCTGTTATCATAGGTATTCTGTCTCCACTGTCTTACCCTGTCCCCCTAGTCTGTTATACAGTAGGTATCTCTGTCTCCACTGTCCTGCCCTGTCCCTCTAGTCTGTTATCATAGGTATTCTGTCTCCACTGTCCCCCTAGTCTGTTACCATAGGAATCTCTGTCTCCACTGCTCCTACCCTGTCCCCCTAGTCTGTTACCATAGGTATCTCTGTCTCCACTGTCCCCCTAGTCTGTTATCATAGGTATTCTGTCTCCACTGTCCTACCCTGTCCCCCTAGTCTGTTATCAGGAGGAATTTCTGTCTCCCACTGTCCCCCTAGTCTGTTATCATAGGTATTCTGTCTCCACTGTCCCCCTAGTCTGTTATCATAGGTATTCTGTCTCCACTGTCCCCCTAGTCTGTTACCATAGGTATTCTGTCTCCACTGTCCCTCTAGTCTGTTACCATAGGTATCTCTGTCTCCACTGTCCCCCTAGTCTGTTACCATAGGTATTCTGTCTCCACTGTCCCTGCCCTGTCCCCCTAGTCTGTTATCATAGGTATTCTGTCTCCACTGTCCTACCCTGTCCCTCTCTAGTCTGTTACCATAGGAACTCCGTCTCCACTGTCCCCCTAGTCTGTTACCATAGGTATTCTTGTCTCCACTGTCCCTCTAGTCTGTTATCATAGGTATCTCTGTCTCCACTGTCCCCCTAGTCTGTTATCATAGGTATCTCTGTCTCCGCTGTCCTACCCTGTCCCCCTAGTCTGTTATCATAGGTATTCTGTCTCCACTGTCCCTCTAGTCTGTTACCATAGGTATTCTGTCTCCACTGTCCCCCTAGTCTGTTACCATAGGCATTCTGTCTCCACTGTCCCCCTAGTCTGTTACCATAGGTATTCTGTCTCCACTGTCCCTCTAGTCTGTTACCATAGGTATCTCTGTCTCCACTGTCCCCCTAGTCTGTTACCATAGGTATTCTGTCTCCACTGTCCCTCTAGTCTGTTACCATAGGTATTCTGTCTCCACTGTCCCTCTAGTCTGTTACCATAGGTATTCTGTCTCCACTGTCCCCCTAGTCTGTTATCATAGGTATTCTGTCTCCACTGTCCCCCTAGTCTGTTATCAGAGGCATTCTGTCTCCACTGTCCCCCTAGTCTGTTATCATAGGTATCTCTGTGCTTCCACTGTCCCCCTAGTCTGTTTATCATAGGTATTCTGTCTCCACTGTCCCTCTAGTCTGTTACCATAGGTATTCATGTTCTCCACTGTCCCCCTAGTCTGTTACCATAGGTATTCTGTCTCCACTGTCCCTCTAGTCTGTTATCATAGGTATTCTGTCTCCACTGTCCCCCTAGTCTGTTATCATAGGTATTCTGTCTCCGCTGTCCTACCCTGTCCCCCTAGTCTGTTATCATAGGTATTCTGTCTCCACTGTCCCTCTAGTCTGTCACCATAGGTATTCTGTCTCCACTGTCCCCCTAGTCTGTTATCATAGGTATCTCTGTCTCCACTGTCCCCTAGTCTGTTACCATAGGTATCTCTGTCTCCACTGTCCCCCTACGTCTTTTGTTACCATAGGTATTCTCTGTCTCCACTGTCCCCCTAGTCTGTTACCATAGAGTATTCTGTCTCCACTGTCCCCCTAGTCTGTTATCATAGGTATTCTGTCTCCACTGTCCCCCTAGTCTGTTACCATAGGTATTCTGTCTCCACTGTCCCCCTAGTCTGTTACCATAGGTATTCTGTCTCCACTGTCCCCCTCAGTCTGTTACCATAGGGAATCAGTGTCTCACACTGTCCCCCTAGTCTGTTATCATAGGTAGTCTGGTCTCCCACCGTCCCCTGAGCTCTGTTACCAAAGAGTATTCTGTCCCCACTGTCCCCCTAGGCCTGATTACCATATGGTATTCTGTCTCCTACTGTCCCCCTAAGCTCTGTTATCATAGGTATTCTGTCTCCACTGTCCCCCTAGTCTGTTACCATAGGTATTCTGTCTCCACTGTCCCCCTAGCTCTGTTACCATAGGTATTCGGTCTCCACTGTCCCCCTAGTCTGTTATCATAGGTATTCTGTCTCCACTGTCCCCCTAGTCTGTTATCATAGGTATTCTGTCTCCACTGTCCCTCTCTAGTCTGTTACCATAGGTATTCTGTCTCCACTGTCCCCCTAGTCTGTTACCATAAGGTATCTCTGTCTCCACTGTCCCCCTAGTCTGTTACCATTAGGTATTCTGTCTCCACTGTCCCTCTAGTCTGTTACCATAGGTATTCTGTCTCCACTGTCCCCCTAGTCTGTTACCAGAGCGAATCTCTGTCTCCACTGTCCCTCTAGTCTGTTACCATAGGTATTCTGTCTCCACTGTCCCTCTAGTCTGTTACCATAGGTATTCTGTCTCCACTGTCCCCCTAGTCTGTTACCATAGGTATTCTGTCTCCACTGTCCCCCTAGTCTGTTACCATAGGTATCTCTGTCTCCACTGTCCCTCAGTCATCTTACCATAGGTATCTCTGTCTCCACTGTCCCCCTAGTCTGTTACCATAGGTATCTCTGTCTCCACTGTCCCCCTTAGTCTGTTACCATAGGTATTCTGTCTCCACTGTCCCTCTAGTCTGTTACCATAGGTAAATTTCTCTGTCTCCACTGTCCCCCTAGTCTGTTATCATAGGTATTCTGTCTCCACTGTCCCCCTAGTCTGTTATCATAGGTATTCTGTCTCCACTGTCCCCCTAGTCTGTTATCATAGGTATTCTGTCTCCACTGTCCCCCTGAGTCTGTTATCATAGGTATTCTGTCTCCACTGTCCCCTCTAGTCTGTTACCATAGGTATTCTGTCTCCACTGTCCCCCTAGCCTGTTACCATAGGTATTCTGTCTCCACTGTCCCTCTAGTCTGTTATCATAGGTATTCTGTCTCCACTGTCCCCCTAGTCTGTTATCATAGGTATTCTGTCTCCGCTGTCCTACCCTGTCCCCCTAGTCTGTTATCATAGGTATTCTGTCTCCACTGTCCCTCTAGTCTGTTACCATAGGTATTCTGTCTCCACTGTCCCCCTAGTCTGTTATCATAGGTATTCTGTCTCCACTGTCCCTCAAGTCTGTTACCATAGGTATTCTGTCTCCACTGTCCCCCTTAGTCTGTTATCATAGGTATTCTGTCTCCACTGTCCCCCTAGTCTGTTACCATAGGTATTCTGTCTCCACTGTCCCCCTAGTCTGTTACCATAGGTATTCTTGTCTCCACTGTCCCCCTAGTCTGTTACCATAGGTATTCTGTCTCCACTGTCCCCCTAGTCTGTTATCATAGGTATTCTGTCTCCACTGTCCCCCTAGTCTGTTACCATAGGAATTCCTGTCCCCACTGTCCCCCTAGTACTGTTACCATAGGTATTCTGTCTCCACTGTCCCCCTAGTCTGTTACCATAAGGAATCCTGTCTCTCACTGTCCCCCTAGTCTGTTATCATAGGTATTCTGTCTCCACTGTCCCCCTAGTCTGTTACCATAGGGGACCCCTTGTCTCCACTGTCCCCCTAGTCTGTTACCATAGGTATTCGGTCTCCACTGTCCCCTAGTCTGTTATCATAGGTATTCTGTCTCCACTGTCCCCCTGAGCTCTGTTACCATAGGTATCTCTGTCTCCACTGTCCCCCTAGTCTGTTACCATAGGTATTCTGTCTCCACTGTCCCCCTAGTCTGTTATCATAGGTATTCTGTCTCCACTGTCCCCCTAGTCTGTTATCATAGGTATCTCTGTCTCCACTCTACCCTCTAGTCTGTTACCATAGGTATTCTGTCTCCACTGTCCCCCTAGTCTGTTACCATAGGTATTCTGTCTCCACTGTCCCCTCTAGTCTGTTACCATAGGTATTCTGTCTCCACTGTTCTACCCTGTCCCCCTAGTCTGTTACCATAGGTATTCTGTCTCCACTGTTCTACCCTGTCCCTCTAGTCTGTTACCATAGGTATTCTGTCTCCACTGTCCCCCTAGTCTGTTACCATAGGTATTCTGTCTCCACTGTCCCCCTAGTCTGTTATCATAGGTATTCTGTCTCCACTGTCCCTCTAGTCTGTTATCATAGGTATTCTGTCTCCACTGTCCCCCTAGTCTGTTACCATAGGTATTCTTGTCTCCACTGTTCTACCCTGTCCCCCTAGTCTGTTACCATAGGTATTCTGTCTCCACTGTCCCCCTAGTCTGTTACCATAGGTATTCTGTCTCCACTGTCCCCCTAGTCTGTTATCATAGGTATTCTGTCTCCACTGTCCCTCTAGTCTGTTATCATAGGTATTCTGTCTCCACTGTCCCCCTAGTCTGTTATCATAGGTATTCTGTCTCCACTGTCCCTCTAGTCTGTTATCATAGGTATTCTGTCTCCACTGTCCCTCTAGTCTGTTATCATAGGTATTCTGTCTCCACTGTCCCCCTAGTCTGTTATCATAGGTATTCTGTCTCCACTGTCCCCCTAGTCTGTTACCATAGGTATTCTGTCTCCACTGTCCCTCTAGTCTGTTACTCTAGTCTGTTATCATAGGTATTCTGTCTCCACTGTCCCCCTAGTCTGTTATCATAGGTATTCTGTCACCACTGTCCCCCTAGTCTGTTACCATAGGTATTCTGTCTCCACTGTCCCTCTAGTCTGTTACCATAGGTATTCTGTCTCCACTGTCCCCCTAGTCTGTTACCATAGCTGTCTGCACCCTCACTGTCCCCCTAGTCTGTCTACCATCCGTATTCTGTCTCCACTGTCCCCCTAGTCTGTTACCATAGGTATTCTGTCTCCACTGTCCCCCTAGTCTGTTACCATAGGTATTCTGTCTCCACTGTCCCCCTAGTCTGTTATCATAGGTATTCTGTCTCCACTGTACCCTCTAGTCTGTTACCATAGGTATTCTGTCTCCACTGTCCCTCTAGTCTGTTACCATAGGTATTCTGTCTCCACTGTCCCCCTAGTCTGTTACCATAGGTATTCTGTCTCCACTGTCCTACCCTGTCCCCCTAGTCTGTTACCAGTATAGGTATTCTGTCTCCGCTGTCCTACCCTGTCCCCCTAGTCTGTTACCATAGGTATTCTGTCTCCACTGTCCCTCTAGTCTGTTACCATAGGTATTCTGTCTCCACTGTCCCCCTAGTCTGTTACCATAGGTATTCTGTCTCCACTGTCCCCCTAGTCTGTTATCATAGGTATTCTGTCTCCGCTGTCCTACCCTGT